>NC_033796.1:37764407-37769325 GCF_001876935.1 Asparagus officinalis | reverse complement strand
GCCGCCCCGGCGCCCCCGCTGGCCGCTCAGACTCTGCAGACTTCGGGAATCTCCAAGACGGCGAGACTCCGACTTCTTCACTACTGACCGCCCGCCCCGATATTCTACAGACTTTGCCACTTTGGCCTTTAGGAATCGCCGCCGGCCGCCCCCGTTGAGCTCTGAATCGGTGCTCCGAGTCCGAGCTTGCCGTCGCTGCCCCCGCTGGCCGCTGTCAAGTTCGCCGGACTTCATCAGGTTGTATTGTTCCAAATCTTTGACTACTTTCAATTTGATTGTAATCAGTAATACTTTATTATAGATATAGAAATGCCTCCAAGAAAATATCCTTCTGGATATGATAAACGCATGAAAAAAAGAAAAATTGAACAATTTGTCCAAACTCAAAGTGGAGCGCTTGATAAATTTATTGTTAGAGAAACACAAGATTTAGTTGAAAATGATAACATTAATGATTTGGGCTTGAATGAGTATGAGAATGAAAATGTTGATGATCAAAGTAAAAATGAAATTGATAAAGAAAATGAGAATCATAATGAAAATAAAAATGAGAATGAAAATGATAATCATAATGAAAATGAAAATGATAAAGAAAATGAGAATCATAATGAAAATGAAAATGAGAATGAAAATGAGAATCATAATGAAAATAAAAATGAGAATGAAAATGAGAATCATAATGAAAATGAGAATCATAATGAAAATGAAAATGAGAATATTTTAGACAATGAATTTGATAATCAATCCATGCTCATGAATTTGAATATTTATGATCCAAGAACTTGGGATAATTTGGACACAAAATCTAGAGATATATTAGTGAAAAATGGCCCTATAAGAGATCTATTAGTTGAAAAAGGTCCTAAAGATAAATTAGGAAGATGTTTTTCTTCGGCATTTTACACTAGACATTTATCAAATGGAGAGAAATGTGATAGGGAATGGTTAGTTTATTCAAAGAATATCGATAAAGTATTCTGTTTTTGTTGTAAATTGTTTAAAAATGGTTTTAAGAAAAGTTTTTTAATAAATGAAGGATTTAATGATTGGATGCATCTTAGTGCTAGGCTTAAAGAACATGAAACAACTAATGAGCACATCATTAACATGAGTACTTGGCTTGATTTACGCATAAGATTAAAGAAAAACAAAACAATCGATAAAAATATTCAAAAGTAAGTTAATAAAGAGAAGAAATATTGGAAGAAAGTATTACAAAGAATGATTTCTGTTGTTAAATATCTTGCTAAACATAACTTGGCATTTCGAGGAACAAATGAGAGAATTTACGGCTCAGCGACTCGCCGCCGCCGCCAGCCCCTGAGGGCCTGAGTGACTGAGTCCCCTCCTCTCCGGCTCTTCGACTCCACCGCGGCACCGCCCGAGGCCGAGGCGGCGAGGCCAGCCCCAAATCGTCGTCAGCCTCCATCGCCATAGGCATCCTCTCTCCGCCCTCAGCAGCTCAGCTCTGCTCAGCCTCAGACCCGAAATCACCCCCAACCCCGAAATCGCAGTCCCCATCCTCGGTCCTCCAAATCCAGTTCGGTCCCCATCCTCCTCATTTTTTTTATTTTTATAATTTTTTCTGTTGTGAACTTGTGATTTTTAGGGTTTTGTTGCTGATTTGAGATTTCTTTTCTTGTATTGCAGGAGATCCAAGCGGCCAAGTGGGTCTTACATTTTCGGTGCTGCCGTTGCCGTAGTGTCGTGCTGCCGCTTTGTATTCTTCAGCCGGAGCTGTTCAACAGGTTGTATTGTTCCGAATCTTTTAACTTCTTTCAATTTGATTGTGATATTTTTTGTTTTATTATAGAAATGCCTCCAAGAAAGTATCTATCTGGATAAGATAAACGCAAGAAAAAAAGAAAAATTGAACAATTTGTCCAAACTCAAAGTGGAGCGCTTGATAAATTTATTGTTAGAGAAACACAAGATTTAGTTGAAAATTCAATTGAAAATGATAATATTAATGATTTGGGCCTGAATGAGTATGCGAATGAAAATTTGAATCATAATGAAAATGATAATGAAAATGAGAATGAAAATATTTTAGGCAATGAACAACCTAATCAGTCCATGCTCATGAATTTGAATATTTATGATCCAAGAACTTGGGATAATTTGGACACAAAATCTAGAGATATATTAGTGGAAAATGGCCCTATAAGAGATCTATTAGTCGAAAAAGGTCCTAAAGATAAATTAGGAAGATGTTTTTCTTCAGCATTTTACACTGGGCATTTATCAAATGGAGAGAAATGTGATAGGGAATGGTTAGTTTATTCAAAGGATATCGATAAAGTATTTTGTTTTTGTTGTAAACTGTTTAAAAATGGTTTTAAGAAAAGTTTTTTAATAAATGAAGGATTTAATGATTGGATGCATCTTAGTGCTAGGCTTAAAGAACATGAAACAACTAATGAGCACATCATTAACATGAGTACTTGGCTTGATTTACGCATAAGATTAAAGAATAATAAAACAATTGATAAAAATATTCAAGAGCAAATTAATAAAGAGAAGGAACATTGGAAGAAAGTATTACAAAGAATAATTTCTGTTGTTAAATATCTTGCTAAACATAACTTGGCATTTCGAGGCACAAATGAGAGAATTTATCAAAATCATAATGGAAATTTTTTAGGCCTAATTGAAATGATTGCAGAATGGGATCCCGTAATGCAAGAACATGTTCGACGTATTGACCATGGTGAAATTCATTATCATTATCTTGGTCATAGCATTCAAAATGAATTGATAAGTATGTTAGCTTCTAAAATCAAATGTGCAATAGTTCAAAAAATTAAAGAAGATAAATATTTTTCAGTAATACTTGATTGCACTCCGGATGCTAGTCACCAAGAACAAATGACTTTAATATTACGATGTGTCGATATTTCTACAAGCCCGATAAAAATAGAAGAATTTTTTATAGAATTTTTAAAAGTAAATGATACATCTGGACAAGGGCTTTTTGAAGAATTACAAAATGTGCTAAAAACTCTTAATCTTGATATTGATAATGTACGAGGTCAAGGGTATGATAATGGGTCTAATATGAAAGGGAGACACCAAGGTGTACAAAAAAAAGTACTTGAAATAAATCCTAGAGCATTATACACGCCTTGTGGTTGTCATAGTCTTAATTTAACACTTTGTGACATGGCAAATTGTTGTGGTAAAGCAAAAGACTTTTTTGGAGTGATACAACGTATTTATACATTATTTTCTCACTCAACAAAGCGATGGCAAATTTTGATAAATAATATAAAAGGTTTAACTGTGAAGCCATTGTCAGCTACACGTTGGGAAAGCCATATTGAAAGCGTTAAAGCAATTAGATTCCAAACGCTTGAAATAAGAGAAGCACTACTTCAGTTAGCAGAAACTGATAATGACTCCAAAATAAGGAGTGAAGCAGATTCTTTAGCAACACATGGAATTGGAAATTTTGAATTTTTATTAAGTATGATTATTTGGTATGATATATTGTTTGCTGTTAACTTAATTAGCAAATATTTACAATCTAAAGACATGCTTATTGATATTGCTATAGATCAAGTAAAAGGATTGATTAGGTTTTTTGAGGAGTATAGAGAAGTTGGGTTCACACAAGCTATGACAATTGCTAAAGAAATTGCTACTGAAATGGAAATTGATTCTGTATTTCAAGTAAAACGTCAAATCCGTAGAAAAAGACAATTTGATGAGAATGTTAATGAGGAGACAACACAATCAGCTGAAGAATCTTTTAGAATCAATTATTTTTTGTGTATTGTAGATCAAGCTATTGGTTCACTAAAGAAAAGGTTTGAGCAATATAAAGCATATGAAGATATTTTTGGATTTTTGTTTGGTTCAGAAAAGTTAAACTCATTAGATGATAATAATTTGAAAGCATGTTGTGATAATCTTGAAATTGTTCTAAAATATAAAACATTTTCTGATCTTGATGGGAAAGATTTATATGGAGAACTAAAAATCTTACGATATATTTTACCAAAAGAAACAAAGATGGCTATTGATATACTGAATTTCTTAAAAATACGAAATTGTTTTCCAAATGCATGTATTGCTTATAGAATATTATTGACTATACCTGTTACAGTCGCATCTGCAGAAAGAAGTTTTTCAAAATTAAAATTATTAAAATCTTATTTGAGATCGACCATGTCACAAGAAAGACTGAATGGACTAGCTTTGATATCTATTGAAAATGATTTTATAGATAAAATTGATGTTAAGGGCTTAATTAGTGATTTTGTAGCTAAAAATGCAAGGAGGACAATTTTTCGATGATACTTTTTTATGCTAAAGACTTCGATATCTCTTATGAAGGTAAGCACAGATACAAGATGAACATAATATGCAAATATTTCTTATTGAATCCTTTAGTCTCTTGGTTTATGCTAAAAATAAGTGTGGCGTTTTATTTTTGATTAGTTAGCTTTGAACTTTTTAAATTCATTTGCAGAACTGCTCACTAGTAGAAAATCAAATATTCTAGACGGAATATTCTAGACGGAATTTTTTCCGTCTAGAATGTATTAAACTAGACGGAATATTTCCGTCTAGACTATTCCGTCTAGAATAATCATTCTAGACGGAATTTTTCCGTCTAGAATGATTATTCTAGACGGTTTTTTTATTTTTTTTATTTTTTTAAAATAACCAGGTATTCTAGACGGAAATTTCCGTCTAGAATAGTATCCTAGATGGAAATTTCCGTCTAGAATAGTATCCTAGACGGAAATTTCCGTCTAGAATACATAGAACAGTTTTTTTTAAAAAATTCAGCCAATAAACCCGCGAATGCCTTCCTTTCCCCACTAAAACGAATAATTCATCGCCAAATTTGTTTTCATTTCAGGAAACCCCCTCCTACTCCTCCCTCCACCGCGTCCCCCTCCTCTCCCTC
>NC_033796.1:37708066-37763407 GCF_001876935.1 Asparagus officinalis | reverse complement strand
TGGAGAAGCTATTGGAGTTACCGGCGACTTGGGTTGATTCGCTGGTGGTTGAACTTTTGTTGGAGGTTGCTTCGGCCTCCATACTTGGCGGGTTGGTGATGGCTTTTTGGCCACTCTTTCTTCCTCTAATTTCTTGGCCTCCTGTACAAGAATTTTTGCTTATGCGAGTAACGCGCGGCATTTGTGAATCCGCTCTTCAAGTGTCGAACGGTTCCGTTTGACCCGGATCCATTCGTTCGTTGGCGGCTTAGAGGAGCTGCCATTCTTCAGTTGTTGAGGCTGTTTGCCTCTCCTGTTCTTCAGATCCGTGTTGTAGCGGATCCCGTCAACTGACTCCATGGCCTTTGCGAATTGTTTCACGAGGCGTTGACGTTGCCTTTGGTGGGCTCTCTTCGAGAGAGTCACCACGCCCTCTGCGGCAGAAGGGTTGGCCAGAGCAAACCTGCCCTGGTTGGGAATTGGAGGAATCTCACCCGATGCGACTTTGGCATCAAACGGGGCGAGATCTTCGTTGGTGTTTTCAACGTCTTCATACCAACGAGTTTTTTTTTTCTGGAGGAGGACTTTTTGGACTTGCGGGGGGAGGTTGATCCGGACGAGGACGACAGGTATTCCTCGAACTTCTGCTGGTACTTTTTGGACTTGCGGGGGGAGGTTGATCCGGACGAGGACGACAGGTATTCCTCGAACTTCTGCTGGTTGAACTCGAATTCGACCTCCTCCACGACCGGGATTGAGATCCGCGGCTGCGACGCTCCGATCTCAGCAGCGAGATCGGTGGCTCCCACTGTGGTCGCCAGATTGTTCGCGGGGAAAATCGTGTTCTTCATTGATTCCATTGCACACTCTTGTAATAATTTATCGATTACAAAGATCTGGTCTTTTTATAAGATCCGGTTACAACGAAATCAAAGAAAAAGAAAAAAGATTACAACTTTCCTTTCGAACGAATTGCAAGCTCCTGTTTTGCGGTCACTCGCTTTATGGGTTCTTCGCCTGCGCCGGGGTTTATCCGTGGACCACCGCGCGATCTAGATCCGGTCGGATCTACGCAGTATGACGGGTATTATTTCGCCAAGAAAATAATAGCCGAGGGTATTATTTCGCCAAGGAAATAGTAGCATTTAATTCTCGGGATCAAAGGCCAAGCTTTGATCCGGAGGATGACTACGTAGATCTGAGATCCGGTTCCTCTCGAACTCTTGCCTTATTTGGCGTTGACGATCGCCGAGCACCGGATCTGGAAGAGCAAGTCCTCAAAGTCCCAAAGCTTCAATCTTTTTAAGTTCTGAGCCTTGAATCCAGCAGAGCTTCGCCTCCAAAAGTTCCAACCCCCAACAAATGAACCATGCCCTCATATTATAGGTGGCTCGGCCCCCTAGCCACCTATAGGTGGCTCGACCACCGAGCCACCTAGAGGTGGCTCGGTTTTGGCCGAGCCCCCCCTTGGTGTTGGGTTTCGTCGTTTTGTCGTTGTATCCGTTTTTCGGTTCTGTTCGTGATTTGGTTGTGTGGTTGATTTGTTCGGACTCGATTCGTTGACCTGATTTGGCAGTAAATCTGGTTCCTGATTTGGCAGTAAGTCCGTTTCTGAATTCGAGTCCGAAACTGATCTTGATTCGATCGTGATTCGTCCGAGTCCGCTCTTGGTTGGATGACTCGTTGATTCCTCAACCCGTTAGCTTGATTCCGCACGCGAGTGGATTTATTCCGTTATTTGCGTGCGGTTCGTTAGCCTCGTAGCCTCATTAATCCGCTCCGTCACGTATCGCTTGGCTTTGGTGCTGTGGATTAACGATCGTACGTCGCCCAATGGTCGGTTTGTCGAATCGGCGTCGTCGAGTTGTGTTAAGGGACCTATAAGCAGTTTTATACGTCTACAATAATAAACATGCTACAACGACTGGTTTTGAAAAGAACTTCCCAAATAAAAAATATCATCATTTTGCAAGATAGTCCAAAACACGAAAATGTAAACATGTGAATTTTGACATTTTGGCTAAACCAACTTTTGAAACTTTACAAAATAATTTTATAGACTTGAAGAAAGATGTAAACTATTGTTATGAAGTCTATAAACAATGAATGTAGTATTTTATCAAAATACACATATAATGCACTAAAACATGATTTCATTTAACTAACTAAAATTGATATTGATGAAATCATATTTATGCATATGAGTATGAAACGAAAATATGTTTTCTAATTATATTCAATTGTTTCATAGTAAAACTTGAAAACTATCAAACCAAAACATATATGTATATATATAACTATATATATACAAAAACCAAAACGTGTATGTGTGTATATAATTGAGCTTAAAGTACTAACACACATAATATAAATTCCTAAACTAAATTACCCAAGCAATGATCTTGATCTTCAATAAGCTTGACTTGGTAATCTCACGGATGAAGCTTGAACTTGGATCTTGAACTTTGAATAGCAAGGCTTCACCGATATTCCGCCAACCTCCTTTGGATATGATCGTTGAAGCTCTATTCCATCCATCCTCCAACTACGTTGTTTGTCTACAATACATAGGAATGCACAAACACTAGACAAACAACATTAGTAGTAAATTGTTTGTAAATCATCATTAAAATAAGAAGGCCAATAACCTGTACCCGTTGTCGTTCTTGCAGAACCCACTGGCGAGGTAGAGACAAGGGTGGCGGAGGTAGCGGTGGTGTTGGAGGTTTCGAGTGAGGTTAGAGAGAGGGTGGAAGAGGAGATGAGTTTGTAGGAAGAGGAGTAGATCTAGAGAAGATCTGGAGAAGAAGAAGAGGGTAGTCTGGGAATTTTTTGTCTTGAAAATTGTAAATGGGGCTGATTCACATGGATTTTTCATTTTTGGGGAAAAAGCACATTAGAAAAAGTTCAAAGGGCTGGGACACATCAACAATTTAGTTTTGGGGCCTTGAAGCAATTTTTCCTTATTTGAAAGGAGAATTGAACTGCTTTCTCCTACTAAGGGGCTGTTTGGTTGTATGTTTTTACCATGTAAAATGATGGAAAGTGTAAAAAAGTGGGTCTCAATGTGTATGTTTTTACCATGTAAAATGATGGAAAGTGTAAAAAAGTGGGTCTCAATGTCAGCTTTCATCACTTTCAATTGTTTGTTTGTAGTTGTGAAAATAGTGTAAAGTGATTTCATATGCTGATGTGGCTTGTAAAGTGATTTCATAAAAAAAAGACATGATTTTAGGAGAAAGCTAACATTGAAGTTAGGAAAAAATAATAAAAAATAATTTCAACCAATATGATCATTTGAGTAGGGACCACTTTTTACACTTTCCAAACAAACAATTAAAGTTACATTTGTAAATCAAACAAGCAATTTATGATTCCAATGGAATAAAAAACAAACAAAGAAAAGTATACAAGTAAAATTGATGAGGTGGACAACAACTTTCCAAGTTGTGTCATAAATACACAATTTTACCAACAACAACCAAATAGCCCCTAATTTCATCGTGGGGAGTTTGCCACATGCTTCAAAATCTGTGGATCGATCCAAGCAAGAGTACTAGTTTTGAGTCACAAACCAATCAGCTAGCTAGCTAGGTCACACTAATTTTTTGAGAAATCCTTAAAGGAAGTGTGGATTAATTGGACTGCCGGGGGAAATAAGGACTGCTAGATGGAAAGAGATGTTACTTTTTGTGCTCTTATTTGGTGCATATGGCAGGAGCGTAATGATAGACTCTTTTCTAACAAGAAGAAGAGAGTGCTGGAGATTTTGAATAAGATTATGACTTTTTCTACATTTTGGCTAGGTTCTAAAATTACAGATAGAGCGGCCAGATTGCAAGCGCGAAGAAGGAAGAAGAACGAGAGATTGGGAGACTTACAGTCAGTTGGAGCTGCAGGAGAGGAGAGAAGTGTGGTGATTCAGCTGGATTAATCTCAATATGCAGTGGTTTAGTTGATATTTTGATGAGTAAGACTGTTGTTGAATATGATACTTACTTTTGTGGTAGTTAAGTTTTCTTTTGGGAGCTTTAACCTTTGTACAAAAGTGTTCTGGTACTTTTGTGTTTTCAGTTGAATTTATGTGCACATTTTTGGTTGGAATGTGCACATTATATGTAACAACTAGTTTACTAATTTAACTGACTAGATTATTATATTGTAATCCATCCTTTTTCTAAAGAAAAAAGAATACTAATGTGATGTTCAGATTTACTTCAAATTTATTTTTCAGGGCACCATGCTTCAGATACGATGAAATAGCTACATCAGCAGTAAAACCAAACGTGAATGGTATAGGGTCCGTCAAAAACTTACTTACCAATCATCGGGGCCGAATGAAAATTGGCAAAAAAAGAAATAAGGGTGCTGAATAAAATTTGCCAAAAAGAAATAAATGGGCTCAGAGCAGGGTTCAGGGTCCGAACGCCGCATGACCGCACCATCGAGTCCGGTCCTCGTGTCAAGGGCGCCGCCCAAGCACCGCAACACGGCACGCGACCTTTGTAATTGCCTCAAAATTTACTTCCCTCTTTAACTCTCTCACGCTCTCTCTCTCTCTTAAATTACTTCCTTCTACTCGCTTCTCTCTCTCCATCTCTCTCAATCTCTCTCCATTTAGCAACCTCTACAGCTGTAATATCTCTTAATTGAACTCAAAGTTGGAAGAAGATCACCGCAATGATGCCATGCCATAAGTAAATAAGCATTTACATATACATGTTTATCATTAAATAGTACTAGAGAAAGGGAGGGGAGTTAATTGGCTTTTAGTTTAGATGTGTTTATATATCATTATATAGACGAGAGGGAGGGGGGGAGAGAGAGAGAGAGAGAGAGAGGGAGGGAGGGAGAGAGAGAGGAGTTATATAAGTTAGCTTGTAGCTTCATCATGAGAGATTCTCCTTCATCTTCTTCCTCTTCTTTTTGGAGGAGTATCGCAAGGTCTTCTTCCACTTGGGTGGTTGTAGTTGTTCTTGTTCCTCTCTTAGTGGTCTCTTTTGTTGCTTTTCGTTTTGATTCTAGTTCGTCAACTTCTTGGCTCTCCTCCTCCTCCTCCACTTCTTCTTCTTCTTCTTCTTCTTCTAATAATATTAATGATAGTAGTAGTTTTGTAAGTAGTATTAGAGGTGAAGAGGAACATGAGAATTTTCATATGGATATAGTTTTGGAGAAAGAAGGAGGTGAACATGCGAAGTCAGCTCTCCAAAATTCTTCTCTTGATGATCAAGTCTCTCGTGTTCTTATGTCTCCTTCGGCTTCTCCGAGCCCGGCACCGGAAAATGTAAGAACTCTTCAGTTTATTTTATGGTGTTCCTTTTCTTTATTTTTTTCTCCTACATCCTTGGGCAATAACAATACATGTATCCCAATGGCTTCTTTTTCCTGTTTCTAATTATTATTATTTTTATTTATTATTTACTCTCTTTGGAATAAACTATGATCATGTAGGAATTACAGGAGAAAACCCCCTTTTTTTCATTTGTTATTCACTTAAAACTTTTTCTATGCACTCATAATTCTTACTTTTGAAAGGATAGTTTTTTTTTAGAGAACAGTAATATTCGGTAGCAGTACTTTTATTATTTATTCATTTATGTCGAGAACAACGTTTATTATTATTTTTTTCTAGTACTATTGCTGATTTTTGGATCAAAGGAGAAAGCGTCCACTAGGTGCACATGCAAAGACTTGAAACAAGGGTAAAACTCTGAAGGGAAAAGAAGACCAAGAATATAATGTCAGTCGATATAATTTAGGATATATATAGTTGAGTGACTAGTGATTATTAACTCAAACATGGCCATCTAAACCATTTGTAAGGATTATAAGTATGTACTTTTAATAACTTTTAAATTTGAATTATTAAGTCTACATATATTAGCTAGGAATAACTTACCTTAGTTGGCTAAATATTAAAACACACTTATAATTAGAGTCCTTCCACTGCACCATAACTTCGAAGTTATGCCGACAACTGAGAGATCCATAATTTTATACTCTAGAATGCCCCTAGGTTTAGAATCCTTTTTACGAATAAAATCAAAATACTATTTCTTCTAAAATCTATTAATTTAAATATGTCTTCAAAGAGAAGGCTCTTGCGCAACATTAAAACTTTGAAGTCTAAGTTGTGGTGATGGTTAAGAACTATTACCTTTTTCCTCTTAATTATTGTTTTATCTAACTTTTACTTAAATAGTGCTGCCACCTCAAGTTATTTTGCAACTGGGTTTTATGGGGGAGGGATATTTGAGGAAATGACTCTTGAGAGGTCACCCTTTTTGTCCAACCTGAACCTGATTCCATCTTTATGGTCCATCTTTATAGTTTAGCACCATGATGGTCCACAAATATACCCATTGATGTTGAGCCCTTTTCAGCATTTTGTGTTGGTACTGGGGCCAAGTTTATACCACATATACGAAGGCAAGGAGAAGATTTTAATTGGTCTATTTATCCTGATAGGGACATCATGAAGATAAAGAACCCGTCATTTTCTTTTTCTTTTTTTATTTATTTATGGTGTTCTTTTCCTCACCAGCGAGTTTTCTATTATTGCTTTTTAGTTTGAGGGTTTAGCGTGACGAAGTTTGCCATTTGTGGATGAGATGTTTCGAAGAATTTTCCCTCTATTTAATTAATGACCTAGTACAATAAGTAGTGACCTCAATGGGCCTGATAATCCTAGCTTAATCGAACCAAATGTTTAGACTTGGGTCCCTGAAATCATTTCACATTGCTTAATTGGTGGAAGAGTATGGGTCGTAGAAATAATCATTTTACTGGGTTTATATGGATTCATAAGAATGCAACCACTAGCGAGATAGCCTGCTTAGTAGTTATACGCACTAACAGTTAAATTAGATAGAGTTAATCAGCTAATCCATATTCTTATGTTGCTAAGCACACATTAGAAATTGAGTTTTCCTATTATAGACCTCATCTCTGCTGAAGTTAAAGTGACACGATCTTACATGCATTAACTTTGACTAGAATTGGCACATTAGGAAGCTTATGAAACAGGGATAGATGTGCAAACCTGATTTTGACCTTTAATCTTTTCAGTCTTTCTAAAGCTAGATTAGTAGCAGGTTTGAAGAAAAGTCAAATGTAATGCTACATGTTATGTTGGTGCATAATTGGACCATTTGCCCATGGACCAGTCAAATCATTAATTGACTATCACTACGCTATAGCACGTAATAGATAAGATTCAGATAGATATGCCTCATACAGGTCCATCCCTATAATATGCAAGACAATTCTATTATAAATATATAATATATATATATATATATATATATATATAATATATATATATTATATATATATATATTTATATATATATATATATATACTATATATACACACCACACAGACACACACATCAATTTGCCCATGTTGGTTAGCGCTTTAGTGCAAAGAGTTGCTTCGTCGAATGTGCAAAAAAGTCTTCCTTTATTTTATTTTATTTTACGGTCACAGTTACCACTAATTCGGAACAATGTACTAATAAATGCTGAAGTCCATAATTGATTTTGTTTCAGGAATATTTAGACAAGGTGTAGCATGTATCCTTAGACTATAGGCCAATGCAAAGAGTAACTGCGCCATTTATCTACCTAGCATATATAGCTAGTTCTATACTCCTATTTATATCATCCACATGTAGTGTGTTAATAATCAGCCAGTGAAGCTTTTATACGTCTTCTTTTGGTAAAACACCTTCAATCCTCCTTTTCATCAGGCTAAGACGATGCCAATGAGACCACTCTTACAAGTGCTGATGCCCGTGTTGACATGGGTACTATGAATCCATCACTAGTAGATGGACTGAAATTGTACATAATTTTCCCCTTTCTCTGATCAGAGAAAATGATGGATTTTTACGATAGCGTAGATCCCAATTTCATGAGTGATTTAACAGCCATTTAAGAGAAAAATTAACTTTAATTTGTACATAATATCATTTTATATGATCATTGTACATATATTTGTGCATGTAGAGGGTTACTGCCAAAATATGTGCCTTAAATTATTCTAAATGTGGTGAATTTCGGAGACATAATAGAGCACCTGTACATTGTGCAACACGTGGATTGATATTAGGAGGGACTTCATTGTATTGATAATGCTTGCTCATGGCTGCTATTGGTGAGCTATCCATTGATTCCTACAACACATGAAGTGATGTGAGCTGAACTTCTGAAGCATTTAATTTTCACCCCTCTAATTCAGAATAGGCACAAGTTAAGATTCACATAATTTTGTTGCCATGAGAGTTCATATTAGAATTTTAGGTTGTCTTTGGGTCTCATCCGAAAAAAAATGTCTTTCCTTGTGTTTTCTTTATAGATTGTTAGATAGTAAGAAGGCTCAATTCTTTATTATTTTGTTATAAACTTGGTCTTTCATTTTGCAAATTGCAATATGCTAAAACTTTGATCTTTTGTTATAATTGACAGTCGGGGTTCTCTGAAAGCTCTGAAGCAAAGGTTTCTCATTCAAAACCCAAAAGTGTGAAGAGAAGAGACATTAAGCTAGAGAGAGTAGAACTTGGTCTTTCAAGAGCTCGTGCTGCGATTCAAGAAGCAACTCGAGTTCCAAGTTTCAAGTCCTCGATAGAAGACAAGGATTATGTTCCTCAAGGCCCCATATATCGCAATGCCTATGCATTTCATCGGTATCAAGCAAGGACCTTTAAAATTGCAACCTTAAAGCTATATCATGATTTAAGCTACAATTAGGCATCTTTATAAAAGATGGGACACATTGAGGAAAAACACATTTACATTTCTTCCAAAATTATGCAGGAGTTACTTGGAGATGGAGAAGTTGTTTAGGATTTATGTTTATGAAGAAGGAGAAGCTCCATTGTTTCATGATGGCCCATGTAAAAACATATATTCGATGGAGGGGAGATTCATATATGCCATGGAGATGGGAAGCAAGCTAAGGACGAAGGATCCAGACCGAGCACACGTCTTCTTTCTTCCATTCAGCGTTGTCGAGATGGTCAAATTCCTTTACCAGCCAAACACTTATGATCTTAGACCATTGAAACGGACCATTGTCGACTATATCAATGTAGTTGGTGGAAAATACCCATATTGGAATAGAAGCCTCGGAGCAGATCATTTCATGCTCTCATGCCATGATTGGGTAAGTAAGACCCTTGATTCCTTTGGAATTTCAGCTCAATTTGGTTGTTTATTTTTGTACATATTTCACTAGAACCTTTTCAGGAAAATGTCACCTGCAAATGCAAATAGCAAACAAAAACTTTAAGGGGCTTTTTACTTATATTTCAATTGTTTGCTAGTTGAATTGTTTTGAGCAGGTTGATTAACCTTATGTTTTGCCGTAGGATGAACATAAAAAAATTTCTACCACCTACTAATTTTGTAACCACATAAGCATGATATCCTTGACCCATATGGGATATAGACTGTATACTGTTCCAGTAAGTTCTCTCAACCTTGATCTTCTACTAAAGAACAGCATTAAAATTCTCCGGGTGACATCATGTTTCTATTTGTTTGTTTCGTTAAACATTTTCATTCATGTGTATGAAAAAAAAGTAGACGGATCAACTGAAACTTCCATTCTCCATTCATTATTTTCTCTGACATTCTAACGGTCACAGGGGCCTCTCGCATCCGCTGCATCATCATACCTCTACTCCAATTCCATCCGAGTCCTCTGCAACGCCAATGCATCCGAGGGCTTCAATCCCTCAAAAGACGTATCTCTACCCGAGATCAACCTCAAGACTGGAGTCACCACCGGACTCATCGGAGGCCCATCTGCTTCTCGTCGCCCATTACTTGCCTTCTTCGCTGGTGGGGTCCATGGCTACATCCGGTCCATCCTCGTTAAACAATGGCAAGGCAAAGATGAAGATGTCCAAGTCCATCAATACCTCCCTAAGGGTGTATCCTACTACGACATGATGAGAAAGAGCAAGTATTGCCTCTGCCCGAGTGGATATGAGGTCGCTAGTCCGAGAATAGTTGAAGCAGTATACCTCGAGTGTGTGCCAGTTATAATCTCCGATAACTATGTGTTGCCTTTCAGCGATGTGCTTAATTGGAAGGCATTTTCGGTACAGATTGAAGTTAAGGATATACCCAATATCAAGAAGATATTATCAAGCATATCGCCAAGGCAGTACATCAGGATGCAAAGGAGGGTGAAAATGGTGCAGAGGCATTTCGTGATAAATGAATCTCCACAGAGGTTTGATGTGTTTCATATGATCCTTCATTCTATATGGCTTCGGAGGCTCAATGTTCGGATTCAGGGTTCAGATTATAGTTAAAAATGCTTGTAAAATGTAATTGATTTATGTTTGTTGTTTTCATGTGTGTTGGTAATGGACACTGAGCATTCTTGCTGATTGTGTATCAGGGTAAATGTTGAGATATATTGTTCAGTGAATAAAGTGATGCCTTTGATGTTTGTCTTTGTTTGTCCGTTTTTGTTTGAGGGTTTCGTTGATGTTACTAGTTTGCTAGCATTAGTATTATTGTTTTGAAAAAACATTAAAAAAAATCCTAGATACATACAAACTAAAAAGTATATTGTCGTATATGTGGATATGTGCATTGTGTTCATCCGAAACGTCCTTATGTTCGTGTTATAATTATAGATTCAAGTCACCAACTTTATGATGTGTTATGATATGCTTTCTGTGGTTTATGTATCTGCATTTTAAGGCTTTTAAATTCTTAATAAGTATTGACCTTTTATTTTATGGAACACGAAAGATAACACTACTGAATAAGACCTAATTGGCTTTCATTATTTGTTGTTATCTTCCGTACCTCCTGTGACAAATACTTATTTCATGATGATGTATCTGACAGATAGCTGTAAGGGTTAATTATAGAAAGGGAAAATGGCTAGATAGCCCCCAAAACCCTTCCCCAAGTGACCCGACGTGTAAGAACAATAAAATTTTTCCAAAATGCCCTCAAGCATCCGGTACTCTATCAAGCCTGATATAGGAGAGTGAACAGTAGTACTGTAGCATTAAATGGTGATTAGAATGTGGTTTTGGAGGAGAAAAACCTCATTTCCCTCCAAATTATTACTATTTCCTTGCCTCCCCCGCTATAAATCCATCTCCTCCCCCTTTGCTTACCCCAATTACTCTCTCCGGCCACTTAATTCTCCTCAATAACTCATCTTCATTTTTTCAACTACTCTTCTTTAAAATGACGGATGGATCCCTTCTTTGCATGGTTACAAACACAAAAAGCAACGAAGAGGGTGAGGGTATTTTCGTAGTTATCAACGAGTCTACAGAAATTATTAGCTTGAAATATCAATTGCCCCAAAGGCTTAAACTACCATTGCAAAAATAAATATTAAAAAGGGAAAATAAGTTCAATTTTTTCAATTGATAATGACGACGACTTGATGTTGATGTTCGAGTATTGTCGTCGTAATGGATATACAGACATAAACTTGTATGCTACATTCGCTGGGGAATCCTCAACTATTCAGAACACCCAAACTTCTCCAGAAAATGTGTAAGCATCACTTTTAATTTCCGTATGAGTTCGTTGACAGGTTTTGAGTTGGTTGTTAACCTTATGCATTGGTTGATGAGGTTACGAGTTGGTTGTCAAGGTTATTAGTTGGTTGTTAAGGTTATAAGTTGGTTGTCAACCTTTATGTGATAGTTTTAAGTTGGTTGCTAAGGTTATGAGTTCGTTGTTACGTTTACTAGTTGGTTGCTAGAGTTATGAATTTGTTGTTAAGGTTACGAGTTCGTTGCTAAGGTTATGAGTTGGCTATTAAGTATATGAGTTGGTTGCTAAGGTTATTAATTTATTGTTAAGGATATGAGTTTGTTGTGAAGATTATGAGTTTTTTGTTAAGGTTACGGGTTTGTTGCTAAGGTTACGAGTTTTTTGTTAGGGTTATGTATTGGTTGTTAACCTTAGCAAATATTTATGAGTTTTTATTAGCCTTATGAGCTGGTTGCTAAGGTTATAATTGGTTGTTAAGTATTAATATTTTTTTACTTTTACAGGACCATCCCCACAGAAAATTCGTGAAGCGCAACAGCTCCGCTCACCCAAATTTGTAATGATGAGCGTATTCCTAATGACAATCCCACTAGCAACTCGATCACGATGATGGAAGACATGATTAACAACCAAACCAAGATTCCAGCTGAGTGACACACATCCATACGTGAAATTGCTCATAAATTTGATAGTGCTGCTAAAATTAGATTAGCTCTTCAATACAATTCAATTGTGAAAAGGTTCGAGTATGATTTTTACCATAATGAACAAAGACATGTAAGAGTCCATTGCCGATTCAGGCACACGCTGGGTTGCCCTTGGATGTTGTTTGCTTCCTGTTTGGGTGGAAAATCGATTTCATTGATGAGTCCATTACAGCTTCAAACACTTACAATAAACTCGAACAACAAATATAGCCTTTTTATAAGACTTTAAATCAAAAGTTACAATTTTCTCTCAAACTACACACAATAGAAGTTTATCGCCTATTGCTTGTGCGGGATCGTTGCCGGTGCCGGGGTTTATCCGTGGACCGCCTACGGATCAGATCCGGTGAGCAGAAGTTTGGATAATCAGTGCTTTCGCTTCACGAAGGAAGTGATTGCAGTAGCGGCGATTTTGACTAAGCAAAATCACGGCTCTTCTCGGGATTTAAGACTAAGCTTAAATCCGGAAGGAGGAGTGGATGAGTCTCAGATCTCTCGAACTCTTGCTTTGTTGAAGAAACTCCGCCAAGATCTGCTAATCTCTGAAATTCAGTGCTCATCTCCAATTTGACAGCATTCACCGCGTTGATTTCCAGATCTTCAAAAAGAACACCCAGCCCTATTTAAGGCTGGTTGTGGTTTTCTTTGATCAAAACGAGGGGATTCCCTCTATCTTCAGTTAGAACTGTCTAACACAATATCAGAGCAGTTGGAACCCCCCAAATCCTGAAAGAATCCATAAAAGAAACCGAAAAGAACCGATTCTGACAGTTTCACCGAAGTGCTCGGCCTTGCCGAGCACCAAATGTGGTTTGGCCTAGTGGCCGAGCCACTGCGTCTGACCGGACTGTTTCGACGCGTCCGGTCAGCCAGCGTGCTTCGCAGATTCCTAGAGTTCGGCTCGTTCCGTCGTTTGTATGTATCTCAATTGCTTCGTCGATCGGTACGCTTCCTTGATTCGCTTTCGCCACTTTTCTTGAATGCCGCGCGACGTTTTGACGGTGGCTGGGCTAATTTCTGGGTTATTTGGCTTGCCGTTGCGATGGCCAGCGAATACGCGAGTCACTCAGAACTGGCTAACGAGTGCGTGGGCCAGTTAGAAATAAGCTGTGAGTGCATGAGACATCTAGTTCATCATTCTGGTGATCGTTGAGTGTACGAGCCACTTGATGAATCTTCTCAATTTGGATGACGATGTTTATCGCCTCCTTTTCATCTCGAGCCGCATACGGGAACTTATAGGCATTTTTAGACGCCTATAGATACCCCCTCCAAAGTGTTTCAGCCTCATTCCTTTAAAGAGGAGTCTGAAATACTTTGGACGTGATAGGCCTACACCTTCAGTCGGTATTAAAGGACCTATAACCGATTTCAGTTCTTGACTTCTTCACATTTCAGTCTGTTCAGTATTTTATCGAACAGTTGCAATGCTTCCGGTGCTGCGTTTATCGTCTGACCGTTGCCGAAGTCTCGAATCGGAATTTGGTGAGTTAATTTTGGCTCGTCTCGCTGAGTTGACTTTTGGATTAACTATCTGCATCGCAACGCGTTGACCGGCGTTGACCTAGGGCTACGCGTTGATCCGCGTTGACCTTAGGGTTTCGAATCGATCGGCGTTGACTCTCATCGCAACGCGTTGACCGGCATTGACCTAGGGCTACGCGTTGATCCGGCGTTGACCTTAGGGTTTCGAATCGATCAGCGTTGACTCTCATCGCAACGCGTTGATCGGCGTTGACCTAGGGCTACGCGTTGATCCGGCGTTGTCCTTAGGGTTTCGCATTTACATGAGGAGAACCAGTTTATACTCGTGTACTCCTGGGAGTTTCGGGAATTAGTTTAACCTCGTGTACCCGTTGGAGGTTGCCGGGTTATCCTTAAGAATATTACGCGTAATATTTTCCAGGAACTTCCCGTCAAATTTAAGAAACAGTTTAGACTCGTATTTCCATTAGAGTATAAATACGGGCGTCGAATACATCGAGAAACACCTGAAAATGGTTCAAAATGCATATGAATTATCCCCGGATTCCTCCCACGCACGCGAGCCCACATTTCGCGGCTCACACGCGTATGAATCAACAAATTAGGTTTGGGTTCGGTTCAGACCGGTCCGGTTCAGGCCGGTTCGGTTCATGTGGGTTCGGTCCAACAAAAACAACAAGAAATCTCCAATATAAAGCCAATTTTCCTTCTCTTCTTCTTTCTTTTCCTTTCTTCGGTTCCAGCAAGAAATTCCGCCTCCCCCCTTTATATTTTTTTCTCTTGTTTTCGGTTTCAACCAAAAAAATCCGCCCACTCCTCTTTCAAACTCCTTCTTCTTCAAGAGTTCTAAGAATATTCTTTCTCCCCTTAAACCTTTCTTCTTCAAGGCTTCAAGCAAATATAGTTGGGTTTGGAAGATTTTAGGCTCCATCATCAACAAGGCTTCCTCTTCAACACTTCCCCAAGCTTTGGTAAGATCCTCTCTCCCTCATAACTTCAATTTGATTTCCCCTCTTTTGAACAACACTTCCCCAAGCTTTGGTAAGATCCTCTCTCCCTCATAACTTCAATTTGATTTCCCCTCTTTTGAATTCTTCAAAATCCAAAACCCTAGTTCTTCAATTTGATTTCCCCTCTTTTGAATTCTTCAAAATCCAAAACCCTAGTTTGTTGATTTGGGGGAAAACTCAAATCTTCATTTTTTTTGGAATGTTGGCCGAAATTTGAAAGATGGGTTCTCTCATCTTTGATTGCAAAATATTTTCCTAATTTCATGCATACATATATGGCCGAATTTGGGGCTGAATTATCGGGGGTTTTTGTGCAAAAAGATGAACTAAAATCTGAGGGCTTTTGCGTAAAAATAGTTGAAATTGTTGAGGGTGATATGTATAATAACGAGGCTGAAATTTTGGGGGTGTTTTGTGCAAATATGAGGCTGAAATTTGAAGGTGTATGTGTAAAAATAGGGCTGAAATTTGAGGGTGTTTTGTGCAAATATGGGCTGAAATTTGGAGGGCTTTTGTGCAAATTTGTGGCTTGAGATTTGGTTGACAACTTTGAACCTGTATATAGCCGAATCCAAGTTGATGTTAGTCTGAATTCTTGTACATGATTGAACTCGAACTTGTATATAGCCAAGCTCTTGTATTGTCGAATTCATATGTAACTGAACTCGTGTATGCCTTGAAACCAAACTTGTATGTTTGATTTTCCTCTCGTTTTAACTTGAATGGGGGATGTCGTATAGGTTTAATCGGACCTTCAACTAGAAAATTCTATGTTGTAGAATTTCAATCGAAGATTCGCAATTTCCCTTTTTAACATTATACTTCCCAAACCTCTGAATGATTGAATTGTTGGTTCTCGTTGCAGGTTAGCTATGGCGACGAAGAAGTCACGTACCGCGAGGGGTCGTTCTGCTACCCAGTCACCCGAGCCCAAACCTTTCAGTTGCACTGGTATAACGTTATCATTTCTCTTATTTACGACTTTAATATTAACATTGCATCTTGCATCCCCGCTTTGTTCTCCTTGGTGAGGCAATTGGGAAGAGCCGTCATTCTCCTTCGTGGGCGTGGCCGCTTCCTATCTGTGTTTCGCTTGATCAAAACACACTTAAAATTAATTTAGGGCGATTTCACCGGTATAGAGCCGTCATTCTCCTTCGTGGGCGTGGCTGCTTCATATCCGTGTTTCGCTTGATCAAAACACGTTTAAAATTAATTTAGGGTGATTTTACCGGTATAGAGCCGTCATTCTCCTTCGTGGGCGTGACCGCTTCATATCCTTGTTTCGCTTGATCAAACACACTTAAAATTAATTCAGGGCGACTTCACCGGTATAGAGCCGTCATCCTCCTTCATGGGCGTGGCCACTTCATATCCGTGTTTCGCTTGATCAAACACACTTAAAATTAATTTAGGGCGATTTCACCGGTATAAAGCCGTCATTCTCCTTCGTGGGCGTGGCCGCTTCATATCCGTGTTTCGCTTGATCAAAACACACTTAAAATTAATTTAGGGCGACTTCACCGGTATAGAGCCGTCATTCTCCTTCGTGGGCGTGGCCGCTTCATATCCGTGTTTCGCTTGGTCAAAGCATGCTTAAATTAACAAGCACTTTTTCTTCTTCTTCTTTTTTTTTTTGGAAACCCACATGGATGTATTATGCATGATATCCCCATTTTGTTCTCCTTAGTGAGGCAATCGGGAAGAGCCGCCATTCTCCTTCGTGGGTATGGCCGCTTCACAGCCGTGTTTTGCTTGGTCAAAATACGCCTAAATTAACTTTGGGCGATTTCACATTGTATCGCATCGTGCGGGGTGAGGTATGTTGTCGCGTTGTTGTGCGATAGCGTACTTTGTCTCGCGCGCGCGTGATACCATTAAAATCGTCTCACCAACTATAGGATCGTGACTCTATCTCGCCGCTCCGTGAGATGAGTTCAAAGCCTGCCTAAATGACCATAAAACTTCATAATTACATTTTGTGAATGCACATTATTTGTTTTAGTCGACTTCCCTTCAAGGGCGATTAACACCAGTGCGGTGGAAGGTTGCTCCGGCGAGGCTTATGCTTCTGCCAACGACCCTATGCTCATTCCGGCTATTCCCTAATTTGCTCCGGACGCATCTGAAGAACTTCCCCAGCTAATACGCAAAGGGAATCGACAAACTCCTCCACAGTGGGAACTCTTTCTGTCAATTCAGGCCAGTCTTTGATCACAGGTTAGCCTTAATAGAGAAGATCGGATCGCCACACTTGGCACAAGCTATTGCTGACGATTTGGACCGGCTAGAGCGCGAATTCCAATGGTTACAAGAGTTGAAGACCGTCGGTATTTCGACGTACATAGCCAAACAGATGGAATCTCGTCTACAAGTCTGGCGCGACACTCGAGTCTCTGTTGGACTTGAGATTCAAAAACAACAAAGTCGCGTGGATCAAATGGAGGCCGTTCTAGCTGAGAAACAAACATCTTTGTGTCAACTCGAATCCTCTATTACGTCGGGTGAAGCTAAGGTAGAGCGACTCAAAGAGGAGCTCAAGGCAGAAGAGGAGGCCCTAGGAATCTTGGGGATGGCGAAAGATGACTTGGAGCGTTCTCGGGTTGTGAAATCCGGGAAATTAGAGCTCTCGAGACAGAGGTTAACCGAGATCAAAGAAGAGGCCGCGAAGACATTATCCCTCACCGAGGAGTCTTTCAAGGTTGAATTGCAGCGTGAGCTTGAGCGAAATTATACAGAAGAACTGACGAAACTTGAACAGCAAATCCGTAGTCACAAACTTCACGTAGATTGATTGTAACTCTTGTACCTGCAACCTTGATTTTTATGAATAGAAGACATTTTTTTTTGTTCATTATACTTTTTTTTATTATGATATCTTACTCCGTCTAGAATAACCAATCATAATACTCGCAGGATTTTTGGCAAACCCTCAGCCATCAACGGGTTTGATGAGCCTTTACCGATTACCGTTTGAATCGGGCTAGCATATCGGGCTAACATGCGGATTATTTTAGTCCGTTCCGCATGTAACGTTGTGCTAAGAGAATTACTTCTCTTAGACTTGATGCTATGACTTTGAATACATAGGCTTAACCGTTTCTTATAGGGAAAAGGTACCCAACATCGCGTATTAGACGACGACTTATCCCTTCTTAGGCTTCGGGATAAAATTCCCCAGGTTTAGACTCTGGCGTCTTTTTCAATCGGTGAAAGACTAAACCGGCAATGTGTGTTAGACATAGACTTTGAGATTTTTGGCAAACCCTCAGCCTTCAACGGGTTTGACGTGCCTTTACCGATTACCGTTTGAATCGGGCTAGCATGTGAATTATTAAAACCCATCTCACATGTAACGTTGTGCTAAGGGAATTGCTTCTCTTAGACTTAATGCTATGATTTTGAATACATAGACTTCGTCATTTCTTACGGGAATATGGCGTCTGGCAATGCGTATTAGGCGTTGACTCACCCCTACTTAGGATTCGGGATAAAAGTCCCCAGAATTATACTCTGGTGTCTTTTTCAATCGGTGAAAGATTAAACCGGCAACGCGTGTTAGACGTAGGCTTATCTCTATATTCTATCTCCCGGCACTGAAAAGGAAGAATTTTATATTCTATCTCCAGTTGGAAAGGAAACTCAAGGTGGGATCTCCACCCTCAGAATCCGAAAAGATGAAACTAAGAGTGGGATCTCCACTCCGAGAATCGGAAAGATTCAAACGACCCTAACTTTTATAGGATTGGTCGTTTGATCCAAAAAGAGTCCCTCATTTATTGAGGAGAAAGTCCAATTTCGACCCTAACTTTTATAGGTTTGGTGGAAAAAGGAACAAAGGCAAACTTTCGTTTATCGAAAAGGGATGACTCGATCTTAGTCCTAACTATCTGTAGGTTTAACTAAGTGAGATTGGGAATAATCCTAACTTTTATAGGTTTGATTGTTCGAATTAAAAGTGGACCTCTCGTTCATGGAAGGAATCGAGAGAGGAATTTGGCTTTGGCCCTAACTTTTATAGGTTTGACCTGAAAGCAAAGAGAGTGGAATACATGTAGCAATGAGAATGCCAACTCGTACTATCACTCAACAGAGGACTTCAATGCTAAGTGATTAGGACCTAACATGTTGAGTCTGAGAACTGCCAATGACTGGCGGATAGAAATTTTGGTGGACCCACCGTCAATTAATTTGATTAGTGAAGGATTTTGCGAGGAAAGATTAATCTGTTAAAAGGATTGAATCTCGTCTCAACAAAAATAACTCATGAGAGTTAGAAAACTTGACAACAATAAAAGGAAACATCCTGACGCTCAGAATTCGAACGTGGATCTCTTATTTATCACCTTTACAGTGATTGGGTTATCCCTAAGAATACCACAAGTAGTATTCTTCCGGGAACTTCCCGATACATTGGTTATCCTGAAGATACTAAGGGTAGTATTTTTTTCAGGAACTTGCCGTTTATCGGCATCATAAGCCGGTCGCCGTCCTTGGTGACCAGGCGATACGCGCCACTCGAGTAGACCGTTTCTACTACGAACGGTCCCTCCCATTTGGGTTCAAATTTTCCTTTCTTCTTGGAGTTAAGAATCATAGGCCGTCTTTCGGTTAGGACCAAATCTCCTTCTTTAAAACTCCGTTGTCGAACCTTCTTGTCGAAAGCTCGGGAAATTCTGGCTTGGTAGAACTCAATATGCTATTGAGCTTCTAAGCGCTTTTCGTCGAGCATCTCGAGTTCTTCAAGACGTTTCTGATGTTGTTCTTCGGTCGTCATCTGGGTGCGCTTTTCGTCGAGCATCTCGAGTTCTTCAAGACGTTTCTGATGTTGTTCTTCGGTCGTCATCTGGGTTGCGAGAGCAATTCGAAGAGATGGAATTTGTATTTCCAATGGAAGGACGGCTTCACATCCGTATACCAACGAATACGGGGTCGCTCCCGTCGGTGTACATACCGTGGTACGATAGGCCCATAGAGCCGCGCCAAGCTTGTCATCCCAATCTCGTTTATTAGTTTTCACGAGTTTTGACAAAAGCTTTATTTATAGGACCAACAATATCCATTCCCTAGGTCTCGAATGGCCATGATGTAACCGAAGGATGCAGATGCTCTGGAGGTTGGTGCATATAATTCGCGTGTATCTGACACGCATGACACTTTCGGGCATACACGATTGCGTCATTCATTATAGAAGGCCAGAAATACCCCATTCTTCTGATGCGATCATAAAGTTTGGGACCGGGTTGGTGTGCGCCACAAACCCCTTCGTGTGCTTCCTTGAGGACTTCCTCAGCTTCTTTAGTCGATAAGCAGCGTAATAGTAAACCATCGTACCCCCTGCGGTATAACGTTTGACTCTCCGTGTTATAGTAAAATCTCGTTGCTCTTCGTCGGATTGAATCCCTCTCTTTCACATCTTCTGGTAAGATTCCATGCAAGACGTAATCGATGATAGGGAAACACCAATCTCGGGGTTCGAACTCAACTTGGGTTGAATATACCTCTTGAACATCCTCTTCCTTGTCATCTTCATCGTAGATTGACACTAAGAGTTGGTGAGTACTTACTGTAACAAACTGTTCTGTTTCAGGAGGCTGTGCCAGAGATACGGCTAAAGCTGCTAAATCATCTGCGTAAGTGTTCTGTAATCGCGGAATGTGTTTGATGAAGAATCATTCGAACGATTCTGCCATCTCTACAGCCATCTTATGATATGGTATTAAATCCTGACTTCGGACCTCATACTCCCCTTGAACCTGCTTAACTATTAGTTGAGAATCGCCGAAAGCTTCGAGCTTCGAGATTCTCGACCCTCAGTTCTTTAGCGAAATTGAGTCCTATGAGTAGTGCGTTATACTCAGCTACATTATTCGAGAATGGCTTGGTCAACGAGTAGGCTCGAGGCATTACATGTTTTCCTGGGGAAACTAAGATAACTCCAATTCCAGAAGAAATCTTAGAACATCCAGGGGCACTTGCTACATTAGCTGCTCGAGAAGCGCCATCGAAGTACAAACGCCATACTTGTTGGTGCGAAGTTGCATTGACTTCGTGGGTTTCATCTGGAAGATCGTCATATATTCCGGCAGTATCCGTAGTTGGGTTAGCTGCCAGGAGGTCACAAATGGCCTGTCCCTTTACCGACTTCTATTGTTTAAAGTGCAGGTCATATTGGGACAAGAGTAAGGCCCATTTTACTAAACGCCAATTCATGAAAGCTGGCTGTGTCATGAATACTCGGACTGGGTTAACTTTGGAGATAACATAGATAGTCTGTCCAACCAGGTAATGTCGCATTTTTTGAATTGCGAATACCAAGGCGAGACATTCCCTTTCAATCATGGGATACCGAGATTCAGCGCCTACCAAGGTCCGACTTAGATAATACACTGCCTGCTCATGACCGTTATCGTCATCTTGTGCAAGTAATGCACTTAATGAGTGGCTCGTCGCCTTGACATAAATCAAGAACGGTTTGCCTGATTTCGGTGCAACGAGTACAGGAGGTTTTGAGAGATATTCTTTAATACTCTCAAATGCTTTTTGACAAGCATCGTCCCATACGAACGATACGCCCTTCTTTGTGAGTTTGGAGAATGGTTAACATTTTCCTGAGAGGTTCGAGATGAACCGACGGATATAAGCTAACCGCCCTTGCAATCCTCTAAGCTCTTTAAGGTTTCTCGGAGGTTGTAACTCATTAATTGCCTTTACTTTATCAGGGTCGATGTGAATACCTTTGGTTGTGACGACGAATCCAAGGAATTTGCCGCTGGACATTCCGAGAAAAGATTTGGTAGGATTCATCTTCAGTTGATGAGTCCGCATCAAATCAAACATTGTCTTTAAATCCTTGATGTGATCCTTTTTATTACGACTTTTCACAACGAGATCATCCATGTAGCATTCAACAGTCTTTCGGAGATGCTCTTGGAAAATCTTCGACATGGCTCTCTGATACGTGGCACCTGCGTTCTTTAAGCCGAATGGCATAACCGTATAGCAGAAAACACCAAGGGGTGTTCTAAATGCAGTATGCTTTTCATCATCTGGATGCATTTTTATCTGATTATAACCGGAAAATCCGTCCATGAAAGACATTCTTTCGAATCCGCACGTGTTGTCAATAATAACGTCTGTGATGGGAAGAGGGAAATCGTCTTTTGGACATGCAGTGTTCAGGTCTCTAAAGTCGATACAAATTCTGATCTTCCCATTCTTTTTAAGGACCGGGACAATATTGGCAAGCCATTCAGGATGTTGTTCCTCTCTGACGAAACCCGAGTCGATAAGCTTTTTGACCTCGGACTCGATTGCCTCCATAAGTTGCGGACGAAACCGTCTTTGTTGTTGTTTGATAGGTTTGACATCCGGTTTGATATTGAGGCGATGCACTGCCACATTTGGATCGAGCCCTGGCATATCTTCATAATTCCAGGCGAACACATCGATGTACTCCCTGATAAGAGAGATTAACTCCTCTTTCTCATCGGGCGGGAGGCTGCCGCTAATGAATATAGGCTTCGGATTATCCTCGTTTCCCATATTCACTTGGACCACTTGATCCTCGGTAGGAGGTTTTCTTTGTTCAAACCTATCGCCGTACTGCATGTTTAGGTGATGAACCCAAGGGTCCTCCCAAGTTGGCATTTGATCGTCTTCCTTCATTGTAGCAGGATCAACCGTAGCCATGTTCGACATTAGCTTTTTGAACATTTCACCAAGACTAGCGTCGGAGTCCCAAGCTGAAGAATCAGAAGAATATCCATTTTTTCCCTTATTACATTTCACCAAGACTAGCGTCGGAGTCCCAAGCTGAAGAATCAGAAGAATATCCATTTTTTCCCTTATTAGCAATTTGATCGATGACCTGCTAGCAACATTCGTCATCGGATGAGGAGACGTAACCTAAACCTCTTCTATGGTGATAATAATCATCGGGTTTTCCTTTTGGTACATAGGCCATTCGAGGCGGAACTCGCAGACCTCGACCAAAGCAAAGACCTTCTCCGAGCGTGAAATCATATCCATATTTCTCCATTAGATCGTGCGCTTTTGTGTTATACCTAAATAGATGAGGGGCAGGTTTATCATCATTGTTTTTCTCTTCTAAGAAGTGGTCTGGTATCGGAGATTCTCTTCCTTTACCGTAGACGACTTCCTTTTCACCCCCTGTCTTTGCGGGGATGACGAGTGTCGTTCCGCATGTATCATGTACCTGTTTTTTCGTCATACAAAATGATTGAAGTGGCATATACAAGTCAGGGTTATCATACAGCTCCTTAGTGATATTATCAAGACACATCGAATACTCTAAATCATCATTTATTGATATTTCTTCGGCAAGTTGCCAGTTACAACTACTTTCCGATGATTCTTCATCGTCAAGATTGATTACAATGGGTACAATATCATTAAGTACTGTTTAGAACCCTAAAACAATCCTATTTATAGATGTGCAAACGTGGATGGTAATCTTGTAAATAAACAAGCCCAAAAGAAAGAGAAGTCTCTGTCAGAACAGAATCCAAAACGAAACAGGAAACCCAGAAATCGCGATCCGGTCGACCGCCAGGCTTGGTCCGGTCGACCGGCCAGAGAGTTTTCTCAAACCCTGCACCGTGCAGGTTTTCCGGTCGACCGGCATGTGTGCTGCGGTCGACCGGCCAGAGATCTGCCAGTTTACCCTGTCCTTTTGTGTTTTGCTCCTGCTGACTTCTTTTACCGTCTTCTTTGGCTCCATCCATGCTCCTATTCCCAAGATATGAGAATCTTCTATCCTCAAGCTCCCATGAGGATCGCTAAGCTCCTGAAGCGAAGATACACCCGTATCATGGGTCCCCCTTTTAGGAACTTGAAGTCCCGTTCAAGTTAGAACTGAAACTGAGGGAACTCGCGAGCCCCTCCTCCTTTTCTGAACCACCTGGCCTTGCTAGGAATCTGATCTCGACGTCCGATCGGAAATAACTCATTCATCCCGCGTCTCATCGTAGTCACTTCTCGCTCCAAGTTGCAATCCTTAATCGATGGTTTTTCTGGAAGTCTAATGCACAGCGAGACAAACTTCTTGCTTGCATTCACTAACCTCTTCGCTCGCGTCACCGTTCCCAAGCTTGTCTCCCTCGGAAGAGATGCCGAACGAAATATGAACTTTTCACCACCCTTGGTGAATGTATACTTCTGAGCCCGCCTCTCGTAGATCGCATATCTATCCCATAAGTACGGATTGCCCAGTATAATCTGACAAACATCCAATGGAACTACGTCGCATGTGACCTCGTCAATGTACGACTCATGGAGCGCAAATCTTACAGTGCATTGATCAACTACACATAGCTTCTCCTCCTTCTGAATCCACCCCAATGGATAGGGCTTCGAATGCTTGACCGTCTTCAGACCCAGCTTCTGAACCAAGGCTTCGGATATTAAATTCTTCTCGCTGCCCGGATCAACTATGGCATCAACCAAACTGGTCTTCACTTGCAACTTAAGAACAAAGAGCTGCTCTCTCGGGTCGTCGTCCTCTTTCGTGGCCTGTTTCCCCGTCATAAGATTGAGACTGCTATTAGGCTCTGTCATCCCCGGGACTTCTTTCGGACCTTGAGCTATCATGTATGCCTTTTTCTCCTCCTTCTTCTTCAACCCTCTTGGCTTGAGATGAGGATACTTCTCCCAGCACCGATCAGCTTCGTGTCCTGTCTTCTCGCAGTGACTACAAATCAGCCCTGCTTTCCCTGGATCACCCTTCTTCTTCTCCTCCTTAAACTGAGAACCACTAGACTCGCCTCCAACTTGCTTTGCATCCCCCTTTGCTTCGTTGCTCTTCTTTTGCTTGCCCTCAATGGCAATGGCCTTCACGCTCGCATCTGCAATAGTCTCGACCGTGAATAACCTCATCTCCTTTCGGATGTAATCGCTCAATCCCGCCAAATACTTCATAAACACGGAATATTCCTCTGTCGCAATGTTAAGGACCATCGCCTGCTGCTGGAACTCTGTAGTGTATTCTTGAACGGTTTGATTGACCTTTTGGCGCAAGCCATACCACTTGTACCAACGCTCCTCAAGGAATCCCACCGGATAGAACTGTTTTCTAAGTAGCTCCTTGAACTTGTTCCACGACACCGCATTCTTCTCCTGCTTGCAATAGGATTTCCACCATGTCAACGCATGTCCTGAAAGCTTCAAAGTCGCGAACACAATCTTCTCTTTTGACGAATAGCCATAAAGAGTAAAATACGTCTCCATCCGCTCGATCCAGTCATCAAGCCTCTCGATGTCAACACTCCCATCATAAATAGGGATCTCCACTCTGAAATCAATCTTCAGATTCTGGTAAGAATTCTTACCCCCTTGATGCGGTGCAGCCTTGACGGTCTCGTCCTCCTCGTCGGAGCCTGAAAGCTCGCTCTCTCCACCGGACTCTATAGGTTTCTTCTTAGACCTAGAAGAAGATTCCCCCTTTTCGTTCCCTCCTTGGATGAGACCGACGAGTTTTGTGAGCGTCGACCCTATCGTCTCGATCTGCTTCTCTAATGCATCAATCCTCGCTGAATTATCTCCTTCAGCCATCTTCTCCTTCCTTAAATCCTGGACTCCTTCCAATGAAATAAGGATCTCGCCAAGCTTCTTGTATGAGGAACGAGTAAGGACCATACACAGGATGCCCCTTCACCGGATCTGATGCTCTGATACCAACTTGATACGAGTTGCCGTGCGAGCACCCTTTGGTCGCGGAATTACCAAAAGGTGGGTTGAGAAGAGGATGACCAAACACAAGAACAATTCAGTATAAGGCGAAGGAAAATACCTTCTCTAGATTACGAAGAACAAAAGATTACAATCTCTCCCTCACAATCTCACTAGAATCGAGAACAACCTCTCAACTCTCTCTCTAAACCCTAATACAATTATTAGAATTTCTCTTGATCACTTCTCTCTGAGATCTGATTGTTTAGAACCCTAAAACAATCCTATTTATAGATGTGCAAACGTGGATGGCAAACTTGTAAATAAACAAGCCCAAAAGAATCAGGAATCCCTGTCAAAACAGAATCCAAAACAAAACAGGAAACCCAGAAATCGCGATCCGGTCGACCGCCAGGCTTGGTCCGGTCGACCGGCCAGAGAGTTTCTCAAACCCTGCACCGTGCAGGTTTTCCGGTCGACCGGCATGTGTGCTGCGGTCGACCGGCCAGAGATCTGCCAGTTTACCCTGTTCTTTTGCGTTTCGCTCCTGTTGACTTCTTTCACCGTCTTCTTTGGCTCCATCCATGCTCCTATTCCCAAGATATGAGAATCTCCTATCCTCAAGCTCCCATGAGGATCGCTAAGCTCCTGAAGAGAAGATACACCCGTATCACACACACACACATATAACTCCAGACTTAGGAGAATTGCAGTGTCCCATACATTCCGATGGTTCAGTATCGGATTCGGCACCGTATAGAAGGGAATCGGTGAAATAGTTCTCCAATCCCTTAAACGGTTGCTTATCCGCGACCACCGTCTTGACTTCATTATTAGTGTCCACATACTTGAGGCACTGATGAAGAGTTGACGGGACTATAAGATTACCGTGGATCCAGGGTCGACCCAACAGTAAGTTATAGGATGTTTCCGCGTCAATCACGTAACAGGTGACTTCTGACTTCAAATCCCCGATCTGACATTTTATTCGAATCTTTCCCAATGGTCTGGATCCACTGGTATTGAATCCGTAGATCGTAGTGCTCGTGGAAGCTAGCTTACTAGCCGGTATTCTGAGATTATACATCAATCGGAGTGGCATGATGCTGACAGCGGAACCCGGATCGACTTGGATCCGGTTGACAACGCTGGAGCCAATATGTCCGGTGAAGTACAAGGGTCGATCATGCTTTGAGTTTTTCGTTTGCATGTCTTCTTTGGTGAAAGAGATGCAGGGAAAGTGGTGCGCCGCGAGGTTGCAATGCTGGACTAGCGGCTCTGGTTCTTTAAGAGACGGCTTGATCCGAGTCAGAAAAACTTCGGAATTGGCCAATGCTTCTTGTAACGCTTCCCTTGTGTCCTTTGAAAGACGCAGCAGCTCATACAGAGTTATTCTAGCTGGTATATTGGCTAATTGCGTCATAATATCAAAATGGGGTGGAGCGCTCGAGCTTCCCGGTTTGTCCCTTCCAATCGGGTGATTGAATCGAGACTGCTTCGGGTTCTGACCTTCTTGGTATAAAGGTTCTTTCCCCTTTTGCTTTGGTTGGGTTCTCTCTGCAACTACGGGTGTTGGAGTTGCAACAATTCCCATCTCTGCTAATGTCTTGGAGGGAACGGTTTTGGTTACCTCCTGCTTAGCTAACTGCTCGGTAGCATCCGGATACTTGAAGTGATACTCATTTCCACTCCGGGTCGCAAGGACTTCTTGTTCATCTTCAGAAAGCGGGAAAACCGGGATTCTTTCGTCATCTTCTCCTGGAATAGCAGAGGCTCCGTAGCAGGACTTCCCTTTTCCTTTTGATTTCCTTTTGGATGACGATCCGACCCATTGTTCATCTTTAATCAAGTCGGGGTGAACCCAGAGAATTTCGCCATTCGGGGCCGTGTGTGGCACAAGTCCCTTCTGACGTTGTTTATAAGGATCATCGTTCACGGTGTTCATTGCAACTTTCATCACAGGTTCGGGCTGAAACCAGTTCAACGGGACAGATCCGAAACTGATCGACACTGCATTCACACCCACTTTCTTCTCTTTAGGCTGCTTCATAGTGATGACTCCTACATCAATCAAGGCTTGGATCATATCTTTGAGAGCGTAACACGACTTGGTAGGGTGGTGAACTGCTCTGTGAAACGCGCAATACTTCGGGTCATTAACCCTTTTGGCGTCTTCCTGATCTTGGACTGGAGGCAACTTAATCTTGTTGTTCTCTATAAGGTATTTGAAAATACCGGGAACTTCATCTTCCTTGAACGAGTAGATCTTCGGGAATTTCGGTTCCGAAGACTTCTGTTTCTAAGGCTGTTGTTGCCATCGTGACTGCTGAGGCGCCTTCTGCTGCTGTTGCTGCGGTTGCGCTTCCACTTCGAATGTTTGGTTCGCATCCACTGCATTCACTTGCGCTTTCCCTTTACCCTTAGGAACAAAATTCTGTTGCGGGGCTGGTGCCGCCGTTTGACCTCTTTCGGCCTTTTTCCTCTTGAGGAAACGTTCGGCTCTTTCCCCTCGGACCTTCAAATCTTTCCAGGTTTTAGACGGTGCCATTCCCATGGTTTCGAGAATATCCAATGAAAGGTTGTTCTGACAAGTCTCCAGGATGAAGTCCTCACTGATCGGATCCCTACAATTCATGGCTTTGTTCTGGAATCGTTTAATGAAATTCTCCACCAACTCTCCGTCCTTTTGCTTCTCATCAAATAATGTTCCGATCGAGACCTCAGTGTCGTCGTCGAAGAAATTTGTGAGAAACATGTCCTCCATGTCATCCCAACTGCTAATGCTCCCTAACTTGAGGCGACGATACCAATCGAAGGCTGCTCCGCGGAAAGTACCGACGAATGACCGTACCATCAAAGGTTCATTCCCAGAGATTATCCCCAAGTGAGACTTGAAGTATATTAAATGCTGAGTGGGTGAGCCCTTTCCATCAAACGGTGTGAAGTTGATTAAGTTGAACTTCGCCGGATACGGGATTGACTCCCATTCTCTTAGATATGGGCATGGTATTCCGGACCTTTTCACCTCCTGAGCATTCATCAACGCATTGATTTTGCTCTCCAAATCTCTCATTTTCTTATCCTCACTCCTATCTGTCTTCGAGTGATTTCGGGGAGAAGTAACGTGGTCTTCCTTTGTATTGTTATCATCCGAAGGACCACCCCCAGTATTATTATTGACGGGAGGAGTGTTCATGTTAACATTCTCATCCACTTCCCGCTCGTTATCATCTTGGTTCGGATTATTGCGACGGCTAGACTCTCCCTGATGAGTTGTCAATGCCGCGATTTGTTGGTCATGCATCTCCCTCATTTGCTGCATAGCCAGCTCCATTTCAAATTTGAAACTGTCTTTTTGCTTGGTTAAAGCGTCCTCAAGAATCTTAGCCACTTGCTCGGCGCTAATCATGAGTGATTCGTAAGGTTGTCCTGCACTCGATGCGGTGTCATCGGAAGCCATCGCTGAGCAAGCATCCGAGCAAGCATCCGAGGTTTCATCATCCGAAGGAAGTCCCTTCTGCATTCTTTGGTAATTCCTTCGTCTACTAGTCCCCGATCTCAATCGAGTTATACGTTGGGACACTGTGGCAAACTGATCTGGACTAAAGTGTCGCGCCGACTTTCCTCTCCCGGTCATGTTAACGGACACTTCTGGAAATTCATCATCCTGAAGAGCAGCTCTCTTCTTGCGGAAATACCTTAGTCTGGATTTAGATGTTCTTGTGGAGATTCTTTCAAACACCGAAACTCTCTCCGGGACGGTTTTGGAACAGCAACATTCTGATAATACCGCCTTAATGATTTTGGCACATGGACAGTGAGAATCTGTGTCCCGGACACTCATTTTTCTGGATTTGTTCGCACCCCCAGCTTGATAGTACAACTCGTCAGTTTGATGACTAGAGCAACCTATCGTGTGTTGGCACGACTTCCTAGGTATAACGTCTTCGTCTGACGAGTACGTTTTCTTCTAGGGATACAACGCTTCGTTGGCTTTTTCAGGCGTCGCATGTCTGAGGCGACGTTTTTGTGAATGTCGGTCCTCAACAGGCTCCTGAATTTCAACACGCAATCCAATGCTGTCATTTGCGGGACTTTTCCCATTATACTTTCTCCTCCACTGCTTAGGATGACGACCTCCAGCCTGACAATGTGCTCGAGATTCATTCAATCGGCCTAAGCGCTCTTTGACCGGAGCTTTGCCTTGATCATTGGGTGAAGGGCCAAGGCGATCTTTCACTGTTATTTTAAAGCGGGACAAATCCACACTGTCGTGGATCTCCATCGGAGATGTGGAACTTGTCGGTACAGTAATAGAGGCCGCCGGAAACTCGGACGGGACTGTAGGGAGTAAATCAGGTACGAAACGGACCGAACCAGTCTGAGTTTTGCTCAAACCACCATTTGGTGGTTTGACGTCGGCCGAGCCACCATTTGGTGGTTTGAACTTGGCCGAGCCACCATTTGGTGGTTTGACTTCGGCCGAGCCACCATTTGGTGGTTTGAATTTTTCGATGCCTTCGGGCACCGTTTGAGTTGTTCTTGATGTCGGTTTGGACTTTGGCCTCCAGACTCGGCGTGATCTTGGTGGCTTCTTGATCACTTCTTCTTGTTCCAATTTCTGCGCTTCTTGCATCAAAGTTCGCGCATGCGCGAGTAACACGCGGCGTTTCTGGATCCTTTCTTCAAGGGTTGAGCGTGTCCTTTTGACGCGGATCCATTCATTCGTGGTTGAGTTGGAGGAGTTAACCACACGTTGTTGCGACGTTTGGCGCCTCCTGAACTTCAGATCCGCTTCATAGCGGATTCCATCAATCGGTTCTAAGGCCTTGGCCATTTGGCGTGCAAGGCGTTGTCGCCGTCTCTGTCGTGCCCTCTTTGATAGAACGGGCACATCATCAGTAGTCAACTCCTCGCACAAGGAGTTCAGATTTGCGGCATCGGCCTTGTCGGGTGTCGGCGAGGCGTTGCAAGCCACGATTAAAGCAGTGGCGGGGAGATCTTCTTGGGTCTTCAAATCCGAAGACCAGCGAACCTTCCTGGACTTGCGAGGAGAGGTAGATCTGGAGGGGGAGGACAAGTACTCCTCATACTTCTGCTGGTCGAACTCATCTTCAACCGGGATGAGAATCCGGGGTTGCGACACATCAGCCTTTGCAGAAAGGCTGTCGGCTCCCACTGTGGTCGCCAGCGTGTTTGGGTGGAAAATCGATTTCATTGATGAGTCCATTACAGCTTCAAACACTTACAATAAACTCGAACAACAAATATAGCCTTTTTATAAGACTTTAAATCAAAAGTTATAATTTTCTCTCAAACTACACACAATAGAAGTTTATCGCCTATTGCTTGTGCGGGATCGTTGCCGGTGCCGGGGTTTATCTGTGGACCGCCTACGGTTCAGATCCGGTGAGCAGAAGTTTGGATAATCAGTGCTTTCGCTTCACGAAGGAAGTGATTGCAGTAGCGACGATTTTGACTAAGCAAAATCACGGCTCTTCTCGGGATTTAAGACTAAGCTTAAATCCGGAGGAGGGTGGAATGAGTCTCAGATCTCTCGAACTCTTGCTTTGTTGAAGAACTCCGCCAAGATCTGCTAACTCTCTGAAATTCGTGCTCCAATCTCCAATTTGACAGCACTTCGTCCTCTTGATTTCCAGATCTTCAAAAAATGAACACCCGAGCCCCTATTTATAGGCTTTGTTTGTGGGTTTTTTTTGTTTAAAACTTCAGTTAGAAACTGTCTAACAACAATATCAGAGCAGTTGGAACCCCAAATCTCGAAAGAATCCGAAAAGAAACCGATTCTGGCTGTTTCACCGAAGTGGCTCGGCCTTGGCCGATCCACCATTTGGTGGCTCGGCCTTGGCCGAGCCACCAAATGGTGGTTTGGCCTGTGGCGGAGCCACTGGTCTGACCGGACGGTTTCGACGCGTCCCGGTTGCCAGCGGCTTTCGCAGTTTCCTAGGGTTCGGCTCGTTCCGTCGTTTGTATGTATCTCATTGCTTCGTCGATCGGTACGCTTCCTTGATTCGCTTTGCACGTTTCGTGAATGCGCGGATCGTTTTGACGGTGGCTAGGCTAATTTCTAGGTTATTTGGCTTGCCGTTGCGATGGCCAGCGAATACGCGAGTCACTCAGAACTGGCTAACGAGTGCGCGGGCCAGTTAGAAATAAGCTGTGAGTGCATGAGACATCTAGTTCATCATTCTGGTGATCGTTGAGTGTACGAGCCACTTGATAAATCTTCTCAATTTGGATGACGATGTTTATCGCCTCCTTTTCATCTCGAGCCGCATACGGGAACTTATAGGCATTTTTAGACGCCTACACTTCCCCACTCAGAAATTCCTCAATTATGTCTATAAAGAATTTATGTTCTACCCACACTTGCGGTCGACACGAAGCTAATATTGGCCAAACATAATCTGTTTTGAAGGTTAGGACAAATCTTCGTCCAATTGATATAAAGAACGACATGTTCTCACACTAAGATGGTACATTCTTTTATCCTTATGTTTTAGTATTTGGGTCAGAAATTGTTTTCTTCACTGTGATTAAATTTGTTACAACTTCAAGCGTTACAATAAACTCAACAAAAAGTTAAGTCTTTTTATAAGACTTTTACACAATGGAAATAACTGATTACAATCTCTTTCAAACAACACACAAATCCTATTTATTAGTCTCTGTTTGCGTGGGATCTTTGCCTGTGCCGGGGACGTTGATATCCGTGGACCACCTACGGATCAGATCCGGTTGGCAGAAGTATTGATCAGATCTCCTACTTCACCAAGAAAGTATTCGCTAAAGTACTGATATCGACCAAGCGAAATCAGTACTCTTCTTGAGATTAAGATCAAGCCTAATCTCAAGGAAAGGGGGTACGGGGCTTCAAATCTCTCGAACTCTCCCTCTTTATGCTGAAAAACTTCACCGAGATTAGCTAGCCTCCTCTGAAATTCATGCTCCCTTGCTCTCTAACTCGGCAGCACCTCCTCGTCTTGATAATAATTCGCCCCCTCTGAAAGGAGGCCCTAGGCTTGTATTTACAGGGTTTCGGATGTGTGATATTTGGATAAGAATGAGAGATTTAGCCATATCTTCAGTCAATAACCATCTACCCACGTTTAGATATGATATCAAGTCAGTTGGGAACCTTTGAAACAGAAGAAACCGATCGAAATAGCCTAAAAATGCATTTTGGACGTTACGGTCATTTCTGAGCACGGGTCAGCCCGAGGTGACTCGCGCGGCCCCGGGTCACCAAGTGGTGACCCGCGCGACCGCGGGTCACCAAGTGGTGACCCCCGTGAGCGCGGGTCACCTTTGGGTGACCCGCGTGCTGCGCGGTTTCCTAGCTTTTTTTTAGAGGTCTTTTGCGCCGTTTTACGTATTTTGACATTCAGTTGACTTGTACGCTTCGCTAACTTGCTTCGTGTGCTCGTTAGCCTCTTTACGGCTTCATGCGATACTCTTTGGCTCAAATGATAATATTCATTGTCTTCTTTTTATCTCGAGCTATGTGCAGACACCTATAGGAATTTTTAGACGCCTATATTTAGTTGTGAAGGTTATGTATTGATTGCTAACCTTATGTTTTAGTTATTGAGGTTATGCATTGGTTGCTAATCTTGTGTTTTGGTTGTTAAGGTTATGCGTAGGTTGTTAAGTATATGAGTTGGTTGTTAAGGTTATCGATTGGTTGTTATGGTTATGGATTGGTTGTTAGGACTGTCTGTTGGTTGTTAGGTTTATGTGTTTGTTGTTAAGTTTATATGTTTGTTGTTATGGTTATGAGTTTGTTGTGAATGTTATGAATCAGTTGCTAAGGTTACTATTTTGTTGTTATATTTATGCAGGTATGAAGCCATAGTTCAAGCAACTAATTCAGGAAGTCGTGTTGCTATTGATGCTAATGACGGAAGGTTTAGGCGTTTGTTCATAAGGTATAATGCTTGTATTGAAGGGTTCGTTGCTGGGCATAGGCCTCTCTTGTTTTTGGATAGAACATTTCTTAAAGACCGTTACAAAGGTATACTACTTAGTGTCACAGGATACGACAACAACCAAGGAATATTTCCTCTTGCTTATTGCGTATGCGACCAGGAAAATAAGAATAATTGGAAATGGTTCTTAGAAGGAGTGTGGACGATACTATATGATAGGAAAAAGTCTTACAATCCTCCACATCAACTAGTAATAATTTATGATGCCAACAAGGGTATTAGGGTAGCAGTTGAGAATTTCAAAAAACAAAAAGATGAAGGAGTTGGGTAACAAGGCAAATGTTGCTCAAATTTTGGATGATTTATTACAAACTGTGGCTTATAAGTACATAATTTTCGAATGGGATGGTTACATGCAAGAATTGGCATCAATCGATCAAAGGGTTTATGTTACTGCAATGGAATACTCTCCGGAGAAATGGGCAAATGCTTATTTCCCAGGTATAAGGTATGATAATGTTGTTTAAACTTTATTTGTTAAAGCTACATTTTATCTGTTAAAGTTACAGTAAGTCTACTGATTTGTTGTTAAGGTTAGGTTTTCGTTGTTAAGATTACAGTTTTTTTGTTAAGGTTACCGTTTTGTTGTTAAGTCTACAGATTTATTGTTAATGTTAGGTTTTTGTTATTAAGGTTAGAGTTTTGTAGTTAAGTTTACCGTTTCGTTGTTAAGGTTAGAGTTTTGTTGTTAAGTTTATAGTTTTATTGTTAAGTTTATCATTTCGTTATTAAGGTTAGGGTTTTGTTATTTAGTTTACTGTTTCTTTGTTAAGGTTAGTTTTTGGTTGTTAAAGGTTTCTTCTTAGTTGTTAAGGTTACTTCTTAGTTGTTATGCTTTCATGTGATTTACAGATATGGCCATGTTACTTCGAACATTGTTGAGTCTTTCAACAGTTGGATAAGAAAAACATGAATATTACAAATCTTACCTTTCGTGAAGATGATATGAAAGCAAATCATGGAGCGTGTGCATGAAAGAAAGCTTATGGCAACGAAATGGTCTGGATACTTACGCCCAGAAGCGGAGTTAGTGTTGAGTGATAATATTCATCATGGAAGTTGCTTCCATATTAAACATTCGACAGAATATATTATGGAGGTTGAATCTAATAAAACTTGTTGTGTAGATTTGAAGAATCAGATATGTTCATGCAGGTCTTGGGATATCACCCATAATCCTTATTCCTCTCTCTCTCTCTCTCTCTCTCTCTCTCTCTCTCTCTTCTTCTCTTCTTCTCTTCTTTTTTCTTCTTCTCTTTCTCCTTCTCCTACTCCTTACCCAGCAAACCTCCCTCAAGACTTTGAACTTGGCCTTAGAATTGTGAAAGCTTTATAGCTGTTTGCCTTGCTTTAGCTATAACAGTGGCCAATCTCAGGGATCCGACAACATCTCCTAGTTTCACTCAATTTGTGAGGGGAGGTCACGACATACTTCCCACTATTAGCTTCTTGATGCCAGTAAATTTATGATAATCACATTTTATTACAATTTTATACCCTCATTATCTATTTTACATGAATAAATATATCATTAATAATTGTTGTTAGCTTAGTTTCCACATAATTGAATAAAAATATAAATAAATATTATTAAATGTAAAAACCCCTAAAAATCTCTCTTCTCTAGTTTATAGCATTTTAGAAGCCTATGAAGCAAAAGCTTAAAAGAGGAAAATGCTTGAAGGCCCAAAGCCCATCAAAAAAATAAAATAATTACACTCATTTTCTCTCATGGACCGGACTTCAAGAAGAGTGGGATTTTCATTTTTAATCAAGCCCCTTTAAGGCCCAAAGCCCATCAACAAATGTTTTACCCATGAGCTCTCAAGGATCAGGACTTTGCTTTTAATCTCTCATGACCGGACTTGTATTTTTTCTTAGCTGCTGGAGTTGGACCGAACTCTTCATGGGCCAAATTCATAGACCGGACCTGCTGAAGACCACACATGGGCTGAAGATTAAAATCAAATGAAATGGAGATTTACACTTTCAAACACCAAAGTGGGCCGGCTTGGGTTGTGAACTAAATTTTCATTTGGAAAATCCAGTGGGCCGGACTTTGGTTTAGAAATCAAATGAAAAAAATGGGCCGGACTTGCGCAAATAAATGAATGGAGAATTAATGTGTGAAGTGGGCTGGACTTGGACCGGACTTAGAAAATCAAATGAAGCTCCATTGCTTTGGGTTGCTGCAGATTTCATTTTTTTTGAAAATCAAAGGAAGTCTCATGGACCGGACCTGCTGACCTACTACAAGAGTTGGATTTTCATTTATTTTTGAAAATCAAATGGGCCTCCTATGTTTGGGCTAGAGAAGAACAAAAAGCAAATTCAAAGGTGAAGATTGTTGCTTGGGGCTCAAGACAAATCCAATGGCTCATATTCATTGAAGATTACTATAAATAGGGGTAGAGAGTGAGGGGTTAAGGGTGTGAAAATTTTTGTAACTCCTTTTGGAGAGGATGACTACTCTTAATTGAGAAGGCCTTCCAAAATTGTAACTTTTGTTGCAATTAATAATAATAATTTTTTCACCACTTTAAATTTTTCTCTTCTTCTCTTTGTTGGATGATGAAGATGAAGATGAAGATGGAGAATTATTTGAAGGTTTGCATTTCTTTTCTTTTTCTCTTTTATTGCTTATTAGTGTAGATTTATTTCTATGCTTGTAGTTTAGATTTTATTTTCTTGTTAAATAGCCAAGAGGCTAGAACCCTCTTGCCTTAGATTTATTTCATGCTTATAGAATAGATTTATTTTCTTGCATTTAATTCTTGCAATTTTATTTTGTAGTTTAGATTTTGCAATTTATTTTGTAGTTAGATTTTAATTTCTTATACTATTCACCTTGAGGCTAGAACCCTCTTGGGTTTAGTTTTTCTTTTTGTTTATTTTTATTTTGTTTGATTCGCCTTTAGGCTAGAACCCTCTAGGGAATCACCATTTTCTAAGAAGTGGGTTCAATTTTAGATTATCCATATCTATAATTGAATCCACCATCTTTAATTTCTTGCATTTTCTTTTATTCTAGAATTTTGTTCTTTATTCTTGATTTTTTATTTTCTTGATTTTATTCATTTTTTTTCCTTCTCACCTTATTGATCATACTCATTCTTTTTTAAATCCACTCTCACTTACACTTGCACCTATTCACACACCATTTTTACTCTCTCAATCTCTTCACAATCACATTCACTTATCACTCCTACTTGTCACGCACACAACATAAGAACCGATTTCATATTTTCTCCTACAAAACACCTTCCTCGTGGGATCGATATCTTAAATACTATAACTTGACACGGTTGTGCACTTGCAACCTTTTTGGTACATGTTTATGCCGCATCAGTTCATAGTACCATAGCTGTACATGAGAGAAATAGAATCTTAACAACTACCCTTTAACTTTATAAACAAATAAGCAACCATAACACTAAATTCGTAACCTTAACAATTAACTTGTATCATTAACAATAAATCTGTAACCTTAACAATCAACTCGTAACCTTAACAGCCAACTCGTAACATTAACAACCAATCTATAACCTTAACAACAAAACTGTAAACTTAACAAGTAAGCAACCATAACAACAAAACAGTAACCTTGACAGTCAACTTGTATATAAAACAACTACCAACTATACTTAAGAACTAAACCCTAACCTTCATAATCAACCATAACTTATTGCTCTAAACAATAAAAGTAGGAATACTTACACAAGCAAGCTAGGTACACCCTTGCAGATATACAATCTTCTTTCCTAGCCCAAGACCCTTCAATGCCTTTTCAATCGCATCATATGTCTCACTGAATATATAGGTCCATGTTTACGTCAAAAGTTATTTTTATTGTTGAATCTATTACACGTTTATTGATTACAGATTCAAAGTAAAATTAGTCTTTTTATAAGACTTTCTTACATTGAATCTATTACACGTTTATTGATTACAGATTCAAAGTAAAATTAGTCTTTTTATAAGACTTTCTTACATAATAAAAATAAGAAAAATACAGATTCAAAGTAAAATTAGTCTTTTTATAAGACTTTCTTACATAATAAAAATAAGAAAAATACAACTCTTTTCAAACACACGCATATGTCATTTATCACCCGTTGCTTACGTGGGATCTTTGCCTATATCGGGGACGCGTTAGTCCGTGGATCACCACGGATCAAATCCGATTGACAAAATAAAAATTCAATACTCTTGCTTCACAAAGAAAATAATCGCAGAAGTGATAATCTCAACCAAGTGAGATTACGACTCTTCTCGAGATCAAAACAAAGTTTGATCTCAAGGAATGATGAAATAGATCTCAGATCTTTCGAATAGCTCACTCTTTTTACTGGAATTCGCCAAGATCTTCTAGCCCTCCTCTAAAATTCATGGATTACACCCTCCAAACTGACAACACCTCGTCCTCTTTGATAAAATTTTAGTTCCCCCGAAATAGGGGCCCTAGGCTTATATTTATAGGCTTTAGAAGTAGTATTTTTGGATAAGAACAAGGGACTCTACCTTATCTTTAGTTAATAACAGCTTAACCATATTTAGATATGATATCCAAGCAGTTGGAAGGCTCTGGAACAGAAGAATCCCGAGAAAACCGTCGAAAATGCGTTTTGACTATTTCTGGGCGCGAGTCACCTTAGGGTGGCTCAGCCTTGACCGAGCCACTCCAAGGTGACTCGGCCTTGGCCGAGCCACCTGGCCTTGGATGAGCCGTTTTGATATCACTCCAAGGTGACTCGGCCTTGGCCGAGCCACCTGGCCTTGGATGAGCCGTTTTGATATGGCTCGGCTGTCAGGCTTTTCCGGGCTGATCTTGTTGTGCCGTTACGCGCATTTTGTTATTCTGTGAACTCGTACGCTTCACTAATTCTCTTCATTTGTTTCGTTGCTTTCTTTATGGCATCGGATCATCTCGTTCGACTCGGATGATGAAGTTTATCATCTTTACTTCGTCTTGAGCTCTGTGCGGGAACCTATAGTTAATTTTTGACGCCTACAGATACCCCTCCAAAGTGTTTGTCTCATTCTTTTATAGAAAAGCCTAAAATAGTTTGGATAAGATGGGTCCAACATTCAATTCATCGACTTCTTTAGTTTTTAGGCTATTTAGTATTTTGTTGAATAACTAAAATTCTTCTGGTGCTGCATTTATCGTCTGACCGTTGTTGAAATCTTGAACTAAGATTGAATCATGATTAAACTCCCTAGATTAATCTTCTGACCTAGAATTGATCTGAATCTTGTTTTGGCAAAAATTGTCAATGCATTGACTAGCGTCGAAAAGCGTTGACCGGTGTTAACTTTCATCATAACGCGTTGACCGGCGTTGACTTTCATGTTGTTGTTGTTGTTGTTGTTGTTGTTGTTATTGTTGTTGTTGTGTTGTGGTGTGGTGTTGTGGTGTTGTGTTGTGCTGTGGTGTTGTGTTGTTGTGTTGTGGTGTTGGGGATTATATTTATATTTGCACACCCTTGTTAACGGTTATACACTCTTGTTAACGTTTAATTTATATTTGCAGGCCGGGACTTCTAGACATGGTGGAGCCGGGGGTAGTCATAGTGGAGTTGGTGATGAGGATGATGATCAGGAGGAATGATATGTATTAATTCAGTTTTCAATGAAAACAATGGATGTGTTGTATAAACAATATTTAATATGTCGGGATATTTTTTATTTATTTTTATTGAAATATATATGTTATATATACGTGAGAATAAATATTATATTGCTGATTGATTAGGGTTTTTTAATTTATTATATTATTGTATAGGGTTTTTTTAATTTTTAAAATGTTTTTAAAAAATATATTTTTCACTTTTAGCAACGGATTGACCATTGCTCAATATAACTTTAGTGATGAAAAACAGACACAGAAAAAACAAATAAAAATATAATATATCTTTAGCGACGGTCAATCCGTCGCTAAAGGTGTTTTTGGAGACGAAAAACGGACACGAGAAAAGCAAATAAAAATATAAATATAACTTTAGCGACAGATTTGTCGTCGCTAAAGAGTCTTTAGCAACGAAAATATCCTATTTCTTTTTATTTAAAAAAATAGTACAACGAAAAAACCGTCGCTAATTTCTCGTCGCTAACCTTTAGTGACGGAAAATCCGTCGCCAAAAGTACTATTAGGGACCCTCATTGTGCAAACGGTATTTTAGCGACGGAATTCAATTTTTTCCTTCGCTAAAACATTTATTGACGGATTTTAGGCCTTTGGTGACGGATTTGTCCGTCGCCAAAAGGTCTTTGTCAGTAGTGAGTAGATCCTAAACATGGCGCCTGGTGGGGGCTGGAGGAGGAGTTGTACTGCTGTCACCCTCATGTTTGGTAAAAAACCTCGACCAAATTCTTTTTTTCCTATCTCGGTTGGGGCCAATAAGATCCCCCTCACCGGAGAACCATGTATGGCTTATTACCCATTCAAGATTGAATGAGCACTCGATGTCTACTCCAGTTTTTATATCAGTGAAGACAAATTTCATCCTTTTTTCATCCCACTATCTCAAAACGTGCTCAAAAGTGGAAAGATCAAGACCAAGAGGGCCAAAATGAATGTAGTGTTAGAATACACTATCTTCGTAGGCCTCCCAGTGCATTTGCCCCATATGTTGCACTAAAGTGAATGTAGTGTTAGAATACACTATCTTCGTAGGCCTCCCAGTGCATTTGCCCCATATGTTGCACTAAAGTATGCATGGATTCATAGTACGAAGTGTTCGTAGGCCTCCCAGTGCATTTGCCCCATATGTTGCACTAAAGTATGCATGGATTCATAGTACGAAGTGAAGTTGGAAGTAGGCCGCAACTCAGATGTGGACTTTGCCTTTTGTCTACAAAGCAAAACCACAATATGTAAATAGTTTGAAAATAATATGTAACCATAACAATTATGCTATAAACTTGACAAAGAAACTGTAAACTTAACAACAAATCCATAAGCTTCACAACCAAAGCCTATCCTCAACAACCAATCAATAACCTTAACAATAAAAGCATAACCCTTACAAGTTAACAATAACATTCACAACTAATAACAAAAAATAAACAGTAACCTCCACAACTAACAGCCACCCGTCAACAGTAACCTTCACAATTAACAGCTACATGTAAATAATAACCTTCACAACAGACTCATAACCTTAACAACTATCACTTAACCTTAACAACTAACATGCCACATGTAACAACTAAACAGTAATCTTCACAACAGATCAATAACATTAACAATTAATGCATAACATTAATAATAAAATCATAACCTTTACAAGTTAACAGTAAAATTCACAACTAATAGCCACAAGTAAACAATAATCACCACTACTAATAACCACCCGTCAACAGTAACCTTCACAACTGACAGCATTATGTAAACAGTAACCTTCATAACAGACTAATAACCTTAACAACTAACGCTTAATCTTAACAACTAACATGCCACATGTCACAACTAAATAGTAACCTTCACAATAGATCAATAACATTAACAACTAATGCATAACCTTAACAATTAATGAATTTTCTTGACAACTACAAGCTAACCTTCATAACTTAACAGTATCCTTCACAATTAATACATCATGCAACATCATAAACAACATAAATTTTAGAGTAAAAATTACTTTTTTGTGCTGTCGTATGCTTCTCCTTAGCTCCTCTCTGAAGATCCAGGAGCGCTCTAGAGGCGTCGTTGGTGCCAATACTGCCCTCTAGATCTATCCGTTGGCCTGTCTTTTTGGGTTAAGCTGGACTTGTAGGATTAGAATTACTGGCTGTGATGTCCTCTAGAACACCAGCAATTGATGTGCCAGCTTCAGTCCACTCTGTTGTGGTTGAAGTTCTTTTTGAGATGACGTACTGCGACGCGTCGTCGTCTTCACTAAAATTGACAGGGACGGTTGCTTTGGGATTTGACTCGCCGACCATTTTTTCGATTATGCTCTAGAGTGAGTTAATTTAGGGCTAGGGTTTTGCAATGGGGATAATGCTCTAGAGTCGATTCGCTTGGACAGAAGAGAGATGAGTTGGCACGAACGACGAGGAATGGTTTAGACAAACGGGAGGCGATTAAATTAAAGAATATTTTGGGAAAATTTTATTATTTTTACACGTCGGGTCACGTGGGGAAGGGTTTTAGGGGCTATAGGAATTTCGTGAAAGTTTGGGGGGCTTTGGGAACGTGACAAAGTCAGGGGGCGGGCCACGTGAATTCGTTTTGGGGGTTAGAAGCAATTTCCCCTTGTATGAAAACGCCCCATGAGCTTTTAGTGCGCTTGAAGTAAACCCAATCAATTTTAATGCTTTAATTAGCACTGCAACTCTAACATATCATGTGACAAGATGGTGTCAAAAATAATAATAATTGAATATATATATATATTATATATATATATATATATATATATATATATATATATATATATATATATAGACCAAAACTTGTGTCCACTTAATGTGGACATCACCCAAACTTTTTTAACCCTTGGATATTTCCTAGGGATCCTTGCATGATATGAAGTGACTTTTATATGTTTAAATGAGTCGATATAAAGTTTGGTGGACACAAGGTCTTGTCACTTAAGTGGACACTAAGTTTTATATATATATTCAACATATTATATTATATTATATTATATTCATTATATTATATTAAATTATATTCAATATATATATATATATATTGAATATAATATAATATAATATGTTGAATATAATATAATATAATATAATGAATATAATATAATATAATATAATATGTTGAATATAATATAATATAATATAATATAATATATTGAATATAATATAATATAATATATTGAACATAATATAATAATTGAATATAATATGCTGTATGTTGTATGCTCTAGATTGTTGTTCCCTTTGTTATTCTTATGCTAGTTGCTGTTGTTGCTGTTTCAATTCTCAATTGTCGTTAGTTTTCTATTGAGAGCACAAAGAACGCTACAGAAATCTAGTGGTTCTACCTTACAGGTATAATGTTCATGTTCTGTTTTGGTTTTTTGATACTTGTTTTGCTTGCGCAATATTATGTGCCTGTGGGTGACTTGTGTGGAATAGTAAGATGTGAATTGGAAGTAAACTGAATACGATATCGATTTATGCACTGTGGGTGACTTGTGTGGAATAGTAAGATGTGAATTGGAAGTAAACTGAATACGATATCGATTTATGCAGGGTGTAGTATGATAAATCTTTTCTAAGATGTGAATTGGAAGTAAACTGAATACGATATCGATTTATGCAGGGTGTAGTATGATAAATCTTTTCATTTTTACTAGAAGTGTTTTTTTTGGACTAAGAAGAAAATTTTCATCTTCTTTTTTTCCCTTATGCTTAAATGTAACAAGTTAGGGTCTATGGAGTTAATATGGGGATTAAAAGATAGCTTTCAGGTAAGATTTAGTGGGGGGAAAATAGCTCATGCATGGGGTTATGTACAATAACCCATGAAGTTTAGGGGGGATTAGAGTAATAAAAAGTTGACGGGGTTTATTGCAACTCGATCCCCAAAAGATCATAGGGGTTTTCTGTAACTAACCCCAGTCATAACATGCGGATGAAAACTAGGACCGACTAAAAACCGTGCGAGAGCTCAAGTTCTATTTTGGGCTCCAAATTCTACCGACTATAATATCAGACTCGTAACAATTTGTTCCCTATTCAAACACTGATTGGTGGTCGCAATGGAGTTCGAGTAACAGAACAATTCTATCGCCAGCCTCAATTGCAAGCCCAGAGCGAAAAGGATTACAAAAAATCCAGTAAGAGTCGGATTCCACACAGAGAGTAATCTAAATAACAAAATTTCCCCCCCTCGTCGAAGCTCCAAATACAAATCGGACATCTGCAGAGTCCCAACCGAACAATAATCAGCGTCCCGCATGAATTTTACTGCCTAGAAATCGCTATCCTATTCTTACAAGAACTAGAACTATTATCCCATAAATACCCCTCAAACCCATCGCTCCCTTCATTGAAAATTTCTCGTTAGCCTAGCCTCCTCCTCGGTTAATTCGTTAGGACCATGGCCTCATCTCCCGTCGCCACCTCTCTCTTCCTCCTCCTCCTCCTCATCATCTCCTCCTCCGTCGCGATTCGCCCATCCCCAGACCTCCTCGACAAACCCACGTCCCAAGTCTCCGCCCTCCTCCGAAGGCCCTCCTCGAGTTCATCTTCCCTTGGCTCAGCTTCCGCATCTCCACCTTCGAACAGAAAGCCGTCCAAGCCCTCGTCGAACGAAAACTCGCGCACGACTCCCTGAGCTACGCGCGCGCCTACCTGGCCGATGTCCTGCCGTCTTCGGTCGACAAGGTCATATACCTGAGCCCCGACGTCATCGTCCTCGACGACGTGCTGAACCTGTGGAACGCGGGGTTCCGCCACGACAGCTCCGTCGTCGCCGCGCCGAGGTACTGCGCGGCGAAGGAGCGGTGCTACTTCAAGACGGGGGTGATGGTGGTGGACCTGGGGAGATGGAGGGAAGGCGGGTACTCGGGGAGGGTCGAGGAGCTGATGGCGAGGATGCAGAAGGGGGAGTGGGTCTACGACCCGGTGGTGGCGGCGTTTGGGGGAGCGGCGGAGGGGATCGACGAGAGGTGGGACAGGGTCGAGTCCGACCTGGACGGGGATTGCAAGGTGGCGCACGGCGAAGGGGAGGTCAGCCTGGTGCACTGGAGCGCGGTGGAGCCAACGCGTGGAGGGGGCTGCGAGGTCAAGCTCTGGGCGCAGTATGATCTCCATCGTTCTTAGCCGCTGCGTGACCTCGTTTCCTTTTAATTAGGTCGCCTCTTGGTTTGCTCAGATTATTTATTTCTTCGGTTTTGAGAGTTTCAGCGCGCGGAGCGACGAGCCCTGTACTTGGTGGGATTATGTTTTTTTGTCATAGCGTATGATTCTAATAAGTTCTTTCTAGAAATATTAACTGTGGCCTAGCCAGCTCACAAATGGTACTGTTGAAAAAATGCGGTGTGTCGTTGCCTCTTTTTAGGACCTTTAAATAAATAAATAAATATATAAGTTGTTTTTTGTGATTTAGTCTCATTGCTCATTTGAGTAAGTGATGTATGGTTTTCTGGTGCTACGTACTGTTGTTTTAAGAGGATGTTTGGTTCATTTCCTAGAAATCTAAGTTTGGGGGATTAGTCATGGGAAATAGGACGTGGGACATATTTCTATGTTTTCAAGTTTATTTCATGACTTTTTGGGAGGAAATGAGTTTTTTTTTAATTTACGACTCATGTCACTATTATTTTACTAGTGAGTGGGTCTCATATGCATAACATCTTTTTTTTTCCTCTCTCAACCTAATACAAGAAAAATAGATCAAACACCTTCACATGGGTGTGTCGGGTGTGTTGATTTTTTTTCTTAGTTTCTCAGCCAACCAAACAGAACCTAATTGAGTATTTAGCAAAAAACGTCTCATCAGATTCTGCTTTGAGATACATGCATGCATCGTAATAGGGTCGACTACACGTATAAGAAATTCGTACGGAGCTTTGGTGGTCTCGAATTACGTGCAGTTTCTCGTACTAGGGGAAAGTACGATGGCCCCCGTGCTTTTTGCGGAGGACGATCTTAACCTCCCAGAATGTTTGCGTCTAGCTCTCTAATTTTATTTTTGAGATTATTTACCTCGCTGGGCATCTCTTCAACTTGCTTACTTTCTAATTAAGACGAAAATTTCCCATTAAGAAAAGGACCTAAGCCCAATCCAATAGGAAATCAAAGCAATTATATATAGGCCCTTTCCGCGCCCAACAGCAGTTCGCTTGTGATATGGCAGAAAACTTTGGCCTGTTTTATTTTTAAGCTCGCCCTTGATCTGATTCGGCTAGAGGTCAGCTTTATGGAAAGTACTCCAAATATCTCCATAATTTTTAGTTTTGAGTTAAACCTTCTAAGTTCTGTTACATCTCCTCTATCTCTACGTTTGAGTCACACACATCACTATGAGTTAATTCGAGGGGTTCGGAGTTTCTAGTTATAGACTTGAAGGGTTTTTTAGTGTGTTTCCCTTGAACACAGATTTCACACTTAGATGAGGTATCATGAGAATATTTGGGAATAAGGTTTAATTTACTCATTCTCTGTAAGGTTTGAAAATTGACATGTCCAAGTCGTCCATGCCAGACATCACAAGATTCAATAATTTGTATAACAGAAGACTCAAAATTTTTATTAGAACTAGAATTGATTACATTGAGTTTGAAAAGGCCATTGCAGATAAAACATTTTCCTATGAAAACATTACTCTTTGTAATCACAAATTTGTTGGATTCTTTTACAATCCTATAACCATCTCTAAGAAGAAGAGATTCACTAATCAGATTGCGACGGAGAGAAGGAACATGATAAACGCCTTGCAGATGAAGAGCTTTCCCAGAAGTCATGGTGAGCTCTATACGTCCACTTCCTATTATTGATTTAGTAGAGTCATCTGCTACACTTATGCTTCCTCCACTTGATTCCTGATAATTTGAAAACCAAGAGCGATCATTACAGACGTGGATATTTGCTCCGGAATCCAAATACCAATCAGTAGAAGAAGTTATAGAATTTACAAGATGAGATGAAGAGGCTAATCTAAAAGAGGTTGGATTCATTTCAATCATATTAACTTTGTTAAATCCATTTCCTTTAGGAACAGGTTTAGCCGGTCCTTCTTCCGAAAGAAACAGTTGGGAGCCATGTGGTTGGTTCTATCACAGACAAAGCAGAACTTTCCATCAGACTTATGGCTGAAAGAATTAGGATTTGGTTTGAAGGAAGATTTGTTGAAAGATTTGTTGAAAGGTTGTTGATTTTTCTTGAATTTCTTCCCTTTGGGTTTGAAATTCCTAGATTTAGGCTTATCCTCTACCAAGTTCACTTTAGCTTTTGTTTTATTCTTGGTGTTGGAATTTTGCCTATGCTGGTCTTCAATACGAATAGCCTTGAGGGCTTCAGTTAAGGTTAGATCTCCTTGCTTGTGTCGGAGATCTCCAGTAAATCTAGACCAGGAGGGAGGAAGTTTATCAATCAAATAGGAAACTTTATAATCGTCAGTAAAAGTGTTTCCTTTTGATTGGAGATGACAGAGGAAATCTAGGAATTCGTGAATTTGTTCATTAATGGGCTTGTCATCAACCATCATGAACTTATTGAAGGAGGAGGAGGTGAAACGCATAATTCCGCCATCATCATAGCCATATTCTGCTTCAAGAGCATTCCATAGGTCTTTTGCACTTTTGAACTCATAGTATATGTCATAAAGGTTGTCCGCAAGTGCACTAAGAATCCTATGACAACAATGATAGTTGATTTCTTCTGGTTTCATAGAGCTAGAAAAGGAGCTAGCACCAGAACCAGAAGTGAAAGGAGCAGGCTGTGCAGGATCAGTAGTCAAAGGTTGAGAACCACTAGTAGAAGACTCAGGAGTGTCAATAGCAGATAAAAGACCTAAGGTAGTGAGCCAGTATTTTATCTGATTAGCCCACCATTTATAGTTGACACCGGTGAACTTCTCAAGTTTGACACTTTTTGAATGATCAGGAATTACCATAAGTCCAATTTGAGTTTACTAGTCTAGGTAGATGTAATTTGATCAAATAAAGGATTTTGTCAATACTACTAGACCATTAACTTAATTAAACCTGCTCTTAACCAAAAACTCTAAAAGTGAAAAGATTAAAGTTTTACTCGGGTAGTTTGGCCAGGTAAGGATAGTACTAGAGGTTAATCAAAGATCTATTAAGTACCTCATTTCTTGCAGAACGCTTTACGTAACCCTTAAACCTTGCCTTAGACACTAACTAATCCAAGAAAACTTGAACCGGTTCACTTAAAGATTTTTTGTTTCTTTACTATATATATGAAAAGTGACAAATGCAGAAATTGAGTACAAAAGCAGAATTTTTTTTAACTAATTTAGATGTAACAAATTAAAACAATTAACTAATACAATAAGTAATTACAATATATAAAGATTCGGGTGAACAGTAATCCTGATGAACAGTATATTTTTTTTGGATTTAAATTAATAGCAAGAAATTTTAATCAATCTTCTAGATTAATGTCAAAATAGGAATATAATAATATAAAAGCTAAATTAAAGAGTTAGAAAATTCAGGCCTAATCGGGAGCAGTCGTGATGTCACTGCCCTAGAAGATTGAAGACCCGCCTATCACCCTGGCTCAATCTGTCCCCTCTCCCCTAGTGATAAAAACTTTCGGAATCGGCCGGCCTCTGCACTCGGGCGTGAGTCACAGAGCTTATGCTCAGACGAAAACGGTTGCCCAAAATATAAATGTAAATATGTAGCCAAAATATTCTTGGAAAAATAAGAGTAGAAAAAGAAGAGAGCTTAGAAGTTGTTCTTCTCTTCGTTGGTGTGCTTCTGAATGAGCTCCAAGCCTGCTTATATAAGTGAGGAGAAGTGTAACCCCCGCTGAATCCAAGAAACTGTTACGCACAAATCTTGCTTCGTTACCCACATGCAGCCGTTACAAAACATGTAAAACGTGCAAAAATAAAAGCTTGAGAAGCAAAAATGTGTGCGTGTGCGGTGCGGCGTGGCACGCGCGTGCGGCGAGGCGTGGCGAGGCGAGGCGTGGCGTACATGCGCGCGCGCGTGTGAGATAGATATGCAAAACCCACAAAACCCAAAATACTATTCAAAGCCCAATAAGGAGAGAACCATTATATACCCAATACTATTCATCTTATTTTCCAATGTGGGACTATTCACAAAGGTAAAATTGTCTTTTCATGAGCAAAGCATCCAACAACTTTAACCTCGAGCCTCTCCCGCTGACAGCGTGTTGGCGTCATATTAAATGCTTAACATGTGTCATCTTACCTCTAGCCCCAATAGTCTTCATGACACATCGGACCACGTCGGCACCGCTATGCCCCCAATCACTTTGTATGATGACCTCTTCTCTACTCATTGGCCGACACCTATAAAGTAGGTGCTGACGTAGCCGCCAGGCCATACTCGTTTGCCGCCATCCTGTACTTAGCCGAGATTACCATTCTACCATTTTTCCACCATCATAAATAGATGTACTATTCTAATTTTCTAAAGGAGGTAATTTTCTAAGCAAGCAATCTCTGAGAACTCCACTGCACTACACTTTAGAACTCACACAGTTCTTTATTTTTCCACTTAAATCTATCAACTGGCTTGATCGTTGGAGGAATAACGGGGAACTAATCCTCGTCCTCTCACAAATTGCTATTTGTGCAAGCTGAAGCTACTCTACTCAAAATCAGATACTCAGAGAAGTCAGCAGCCCTCTAATCAACCTCACCCCTATTATATTATCTATTTGATTATTAACATCAACGACATCCAACAGAAAGAGATCCTTCAATTTCTCTTCAGTTCTTTTAGAAACCTCAATTTCCTCAACGCAAAGAACTAAATCAGAATCAATCATGGCCGATGACATCGACAAATCACTAGCATCCCCGATAAGTTTCATAGCAATGCGAGTTGTAGAATTGAGTTGGTTAAGTTTGCATGTTTCAAATATTGATTTACATTAGAAATGATTACCTTTTCTCATTGGATTTAATATGTTAAGATCATTAATATGTGAGTATAATCTCATATTTGATAGGATAAGAAAGACTAATAACTTTAAAATAGGAGTTAAGGTCAAAACCTAGAAGCTATAGGTTTGAGTTAAAATTGGTTCGTACCTCTTTTTAAGACCCATCAACTCTAAATTGGTCTCTAATTGCTCTTCGACTATGACGCCCCAGGGTTCACACAATGTTGCAGTCTAAAGTAAAACCCGGATTGTCAAACCTGCCATGCACCCACATAGTGCATTAACACGTTTCACCAATCACAGTAATATCCTCTAGTGGAATCAATAAGAAGTGAATGTACAAAACAGGCAAAATGAGAAAGTAAAAACACTAGACATGATATAGAAGGAGAGATCTTATAAATAAAAGAATCATGTCTCAACTGAAGTACATCTGATATCTAAAATAATAAAATGTCTTAACATGAATCAATTAAATTTTATACTAAGTCACTCTGCCTTTATAAAATGAATACAACTCTAAAGTCTGAACAATGAACGTAACTATACAGTGGAGCTTCAGCTACTAAGACTGTGCGACGACGACTATGCTAGAACTTCGTTATCCTTCGACTCTCTGAAACTTTGAGCTGCCTAAAAGAGACAATTTAAATAAAAAACAACAACAAGAGCGTCAGAGTGCTACAGCAAGATCACCTCTATCCGCCCAGGGGAAGGGCTACTAGATGAAGTGAAGACTCTACCTATTAAACATAGTCTACCTAGATCATTTACCATGTATCTAGGTGGAATTAATATTTAGAAATCTACAACACGAGACGTAGTACGTTGAGCGAAATAATCCAAACAATGAACCTCATGTATATACCATATGTCTCAAATCGTAGATAACTAAATATTATTACCGAACTGAGAATAAAACATCTAAAGGAAATCAACAATTAGAATCCTACAACACGAGACTGGTACGTTGAGCGAAATAATCAAAATAAGAAAACCCTCATGTATATACCATGCCTCAAATTGTGAATCCCTAAATATCAATTCCAACTCTATGAATAAAAACAACACTCAAAAGAAAATACTCCAAGCCTCAACTATATAGAACTAATATCACATCTCGAACTACGAACTACCCTCGAGTAGTTGACGTAATAATAAAAGAATATCTCCGAATATCTCCCAACTCAAAAAAATACCATAGGTCATATCATGTACGCCACATATCAAAGAAAGTATCCTACTCTTGGGTAATCTAACATGGGGGTAAACCACAGACTGTGGAATATGATAATATAGGATATATGATATTAGATATATTATATATAGTTTAGTAAATAATATATATTAAATGATATACTATATAATATAATAATATATAATAGATATTAATATAGCCAACTCAAAAAAATACATAGGTCATATTCATGTACGTCACAGTAACAAGAGAAAAAGTACCCTAAACGCCTAGGGTAATGCTAACTATGGGGTAAGCACAAACTGTAGATATATAGTGTATATTAGTTATAGTAGTATATAATATAAAGTAATATTATAGTAAAATATAGTATATATAATAGTATATATATATATATATATAAGATATAATATATAGATATAATATAATATATAGTATAATATATATAATAATATATAGTAATATATAGTATATATAGTATAATATATAAGTATGCATCTCCACGTGCAATAGCGATACTTTTGTAAGATCCTTACTTAATCGCTCTGTGGCATTAGGTTTTATCTTCCTAATCTGGCTACATGAAATAACGATACTTTTGTAAGGTTCTCACAATATCATATGGATTAAACATCCTTACTCAATCATTCTGAGGTAATAGGTTTTATCTTCCTATTTCTGGATATGCTTCCAGATGATCGTACAACGGATTATAGGCATATCAGCCCAATCCGGAAAACCCGATCATCTTCGAGTATTAGTACAGCCGAGGTCTCATTACAGGAAAAACAACCAAATATTCCTAGTGTGGTACAACCGAGGTCTCATTACGGGATAAAGAACCACACTTAGCATCCATAACTGATAACCAATACTTTATTATATATTATTACACTTTCATCAACTCAACGTATGTCAAAAGTCTCAACTGTGTAAGTCAAAACAACATAAACTAAGTGTACATACACATATCTCGGTGTGCGTATCAAAATCTAGCATTCTTCAACATTCCAGGTGTTAAACAACTCTTAAACATCGAAATGCAACAGTACAAGATCGAGAAACTCTCTCGAAATCAAAACAGTGTTGAACAAAACATGCACAAGCCATCAAAGAGGTGGGCGGTTGACTGCACCTTTGCATCGGTCGATCGCGATAGGTTTCAGGGGTTGCCCAGGCTTCTTCCTGGCCCGCCGTTAAGGCGCGATCGACCGAACCCGATAACTACAGAATGTGCAGGTTTCTACACTGTTATGTTCGTGTTGTGTTTTTGTGATTTAAACATGTTTAAATCATACTGAATATACATAAAATATTGTAAACTTCAAATAACCATCTCTGGGAATTATCAAACACCTATAACATGATTAATTGCAAAAAGAAACATGCTTAAACCCTTAAACATGCATGAAACATCACTATGACGATTAAACTTATAAAATGTCAGTTAAACAACATGAAACATTAAAACATGATAAAATATAAACATGAATAGAAGGAAAATTTGTTTAAACATGTTCATCTTACTTAGGTTTCACAAACCTAGGGTTTAAGCTTAATTAACTTACATGAAAACTCAACTAGTTTGTAAATCTAGCGTTTAAACATGATTAGAGCATGATTAACAAGATAAAAACTAAAATAATTTCAACCCTAGTGATCATGATCATGTTACTAACATAAACAACAAGAAAACAAATTAGACCTAACATTGGTTTAAGATTTAACATCAAAAATCTTATCTTTTGCACATCAGCTTGAGCTTAAACATGTAAAACATTGATTTAAACATTTTAAATCATTTATTAACTAAGGGTGCAGGTTTGGGTGAAGATGATCTTGCCGTAATATCATGTGCAAGTTTCTGAAATAAAAAACAAGCAATCCACGAGTGCAAACAACCCATTCTCCTTTGCCACACGTCGTTGATATCGCCATTGTGTCTATATTTTGATTCACAAAGCTCTCAAAATTCATACAAAAAAGATCTAGGGTTTTTGAGGGGAGAGGATGACTGCTAGGGTTCAAAGATATGATAAAAGAGAGGAATTTTCGTGAAAAACACAGGTATTTATAGAGGCAAACCCGAAACAAACCCGTTTGACCCGAACCAGGAAACCTAGTCTGACTAGGAAATCCACCTTCGGTATTTTGACTGTAACTTTCTCATCCGATCTCAGAATAAGGTGATTTAAGATTTATTAAAAATATGTTGAAGAGAACTACAACTTTGGTCTTTTGAGTTTTTCCAGATTCCAACTGTATCATTATGTAAAGCACATATACTCTTAACTGGTTGTTTTTCCAGATTTCAAACTCGTGAATATAGTGCATGGTTTCACTCCTATACCTCATTAAACACATGCATTAATTACATCAACGCAGTGAATCCAGATTCACTGTAGTGAATCTGGATTCGCTGCAGTGAATCTGGATTCGCTACAGTGAATCTGGATTCACTGCATTGATTCAAGATACGTTAAGGTAGTGAATCTGGATTCACTGCGTTGAGATAATTAATAAGGTAATTAATGCATGTGTATGTTGACTGTTTGACTGAATCTCAGCCATTGGATTCATCTAGATCCAATGGATGAAGGAGGTTTTTAGTTTTTAGGCTACGGAGGTTTTTATTAGAACCTCTCCCTCTATATATATATATATATATATATATATATATATATATATATAGATAATATATATAATAATATAGTATATATAATATAATATATAATATATATAGTATAATATATATATATAATAAGCAAAAATGGAGAAACTGTTTTAGGTACCAAGTGCTAAGTCAACTGGTAGTATGTGGCCTAATCTTGACACCTACATGCTACATTGGACTTGTGAAGGTGGTTGACGGCTCTATCTCGAGGTGTGATATAGGGTCAATAATTAAGGACCACATCACACCAAGTTGTTTTTAAGCACTTGGTAGCTAAGTTCTCAATTTCCATAATAATATAATATATATATAATTATATATTATATATATATATATATAATAATATATAATATATATATATATAATAATATAATATATATAATATAATATATATATTATATATATATAATATAAATAATATATAAAATCAATCTCAAATCAAATTTCTGCATACTCAAATATATATGTTATTTATCACATATAAACATAATTTTTTATTTTTATTAACATTTATTTTCATAATATCACAAGAGGGTTTTACATCGACAAAAGTTAAAAAGCATGGTTTTAGTTCAAATAATAAAAATAGTGTGAAGGTCCAATTTTGAATCTTGAAGTTGTGGGTGATATAAATGTCGAGTTAGATCAAGTCAGTTAACTAAATGGATGTGCCAAATCGCAGTTGGTCTTGTTCCATCGAGTAAAGTGTTTGGGGATCGAAACAATCAAGTCGAACCCTTGCCCTTCCGGACCTTGTGTTGCGAAGTAGGAAATAGGAATAAACCACAAATAAAGTCTAACTTTGCAAAAAACAGTTAAGGAGATGAAACACGACGGATTTAACGGAGGATCGAATTGTGCTCATACGGCTTGGAAGCCACACCACACAATCTCTATTATTAATGAAGTAAGAAAAATAAAAGCTCCAAACAATGGGTTAATCTCTCTGAAGGATTTTCTTCTCTCTTTTCAGTCAAAAAAGCTTTCTTTTGATGTCTTACAAACCCTAAAAACGTTTGGGTTTATACACAAACCCCAGCCAAACAGGATTCCTAAATAAAATAGAGAAACCAACGAATCTGCGTCGCGTCGACTGGCTTTAACCAAAGTCGGTCGGCCGGCTAGAACGACGAAAATCCTACACAGGGTCTTGTGGCACGATCTTCGTCGACCGCAGCGGCACTAGCCGATTCGAGCGCAGAAGCGAAAGTTTTCTGACTTAAGTTCTACATGCAACGCGGTTCGACCGATCTGCCACTAGCGGTCGACCGCACAGTCTCTGACTGTTTCTTCGTCTTTCGATTGCAGCTTCGGGTCTAAAACACCTTAGTACTAACAATCTCCCACTTGGAGACCAACGAGCGCCATCACGAGCCACGACCGAACATCTCCCCTTCTTCGCATGTATCTCTTCCCGCCCGAAAAAATTCTTACCCTTCAATCAACAAAGATCCCGGCGATCTCGCCTTTCCTCGTATGTGGCTCCGCCTTCTTCTTCCTACTGCGTGAAGGCCAACTGAAGTTTGCGGCACAACTCCAAGTTTCTCAATGGTGACTGCCTTCGCCAACAAATGTTCCCGTCGGATTTTGACATCCCCAAAATCTTCATTATTCAACTTTCGCGTCGCTCATGGACTAGCGAGCGTGATAAAATGGAATTTGAACGTCATGTGCTTCGTTCTGGCATGAGATACTAGATTGCCTTGGCAAAGATGAAATATAGCGCTCCGACTGGCTTCACAATAAAGAACTCATCTCCCTTGGTTTCCAGATCCAACTCTTCCAAGACGCCGTTCAATCCAGATCATGCTCCTTGCTTGCTTCAGTCACCGCGACATACTCAGCCTCGTTGTAGACCAAAGTGCACAATCTTCTGCAGACGTGAGACCCAGCTCACTGCTGTCGACGCTAAGGGTAAAACATACCCCGTGTGCTTCGCCTCGTAATTCATGATCACCAGCGAAGTCGCTGGCATCCCACGATCGCCTGCAGGGCACCAACTCCTTCTCCTGAAACATATGGGCTTGTCGTTGTGCCCCTCCAAGTACCGCATTAATCATCACTTCACCGGCCTCCATGCGCTTTCCTGGATGCTTGCAAATCTTGGCTCACGAACTCCTCACTGGATGGCGATGCATCCGGCCTCGGCAAACCATCGCGTACATGAGAACTCCAATGCTAATGAATAGCACTTGCTGCTCATATGCTCTCTAATCTGCATCTCTGTCTAGCGATTCTCTGCAGATAACATTGAACTGACATTTCAAAGGGTGATGCTAAAACAACTTAGGCATTCTGCATGTTGAAGCGCTCTGAGTACATTCTCAATGTTATTCAGCTTTGGCTCATTCAATGTCCCTTCAGCTCATCCCTACTGATCGCATCCTAAATGCTTCGGGCTGCCCCAGATCCTTCATTCACACACTCTTTGCTAAGCTGCCTCTTCAAACGTTTATCTCTTCTAA
>NC_033796.1:37704440-37708041 GCF_001876935.1 Asparagus officinalis | reverse complement strand
GTGTTATTTGAAACTTTGTGAGTTTATCCTGAATTGCTGACCCCTCTGCGCTCAGGCAATGTGTGGATGCGTATGTCTTGTCATAGTACTGTCGTACAGATTTTTCTTTTTACGTGATTTGCCATGACCTGTGTCACCGAGTTGGTGCATAACATCACAATGGATGGTATATGGGGGGCAAAATATAGTTTGGTGAGTTGGATAAAAGCCCCCGTGGTGGATATTTGCATAGTTTATATCTTCGTTTGTCATAATATTATCTTCACATATTTATCTCAACAAATTAGTTTAACATTGTACTTTATCGTTCCGATAAACTGAAACATGATGAGCTGCATGAAATGATGCGTCATATTATGTTACCAAATTGCAAGGGTGCAATATTTATTATATAATTAGTAAAAAAATATGCGATCCCACGAGAGGAATGTTTTAAAGAAGATTATTTAGAAATGGTTCTTGATGTTTTGTGCTGACAATTTAGGAATAAAAATAGTGTGATGTGTGGATGAGTGTTGTTGTGATTTTGGCGAAGAGATAATAATTGAATTGGTTAGAGCAAAAAGAATCAAGAATAAGATAATCAGCAAGGCAAGACGAAATGATGATTTAATAATCAAGAAATAAAACTAAGAATGAGAAAGAAAATTTAAGAAAGTCAAGATGGTGGATATCAAAGAGGTAAGAAACCTAGAATATAATCCATAACCAATTCAATACAAAATATTAAACTATTCTCTTGTTTATCATATTTCAACTGTAGATTTAGTTAGGCATAGTTATCAAACATTTTCAAGGAAAGTTAACCGTATCAATTATCATCTAGGTAAAATAGTATATAATAATGAATCAACGATGATAATAATCCTAGAATTCATTAAGATAACCTACAAGTATTTTTAGATGGGCATTAGATTATCAATTTCTATCTCGATTAGTTCTCTAGTTGATTATGCCTAACGATGAACATTTTTAAGTGCAGAGAAATTCATAAATAAAAGGAATATAGACTGTTTCATACAATTCTAGGATTCACTACAAGAATTAAATTCAATCTTTGATTAAGAAATAAAAACAAGAAAAGAACTTAATTACAAAATAAAAAGAAAAGAAAGATCTAAACTGAGATGAAACGAAGAAATAAATAACTGACAAGAAAATAAAAATCTAAACTACAAAACAGTTACAAAATTAAAGTGCAAGAAAATAATCTTATTCTACAAATTAAGTCAAAAAAAAAAAAAGACAAGAAATAAATCTACACTACAAGCATGAATTAAATCTAACAGTTAAGCAATATAAAAGAAATACTAAAAAGAAATAAAAGAGAAAAGAAATTGCAAACATTCAAATTGCTCTTTCATCTCAGTCCTCATATTCAACCAAAGAGGAAAAGAACAATTTAAAGAGCGAGAAAAATCATTTTTATTAATTGTAACTAAATTTACATTTTGGAAGGCCTCTCAATTAAAGAGTCAGCACTCCTCTCCAAAAAGAGTTATAAAATTTTTCACACATCAACCCCAACACTCTTACCGCGATTAGTATGTTAATTTCAATGAATATGAGGCCGAGTTGGATTGTGTTGAGCCCAACAACAATCAGTCCACCTTTGAATTTGCTTTTGTTCTTCCTTAGAAGCCAACATAAGAGGTCCCATATGATTTATGTTGACTAATATCAAAACCAATAATCAAAGAGCGAGCTAATGAAGTTCCCCTGGGATATGAGTCCCAAAGTCAACAATAGCATCATATCCTTTTGAAAATCAAAATCTTTGGCCCATTCAAAGGCCAGCTGCAACGGGCCATTGATGCTTGCAAAATCCAACAAACCCGGTCCATAATGAATTCATCTTGATAAAAATCAAAAAGCAAAGTCCGCCTTTGATCAACTCTGCACAGTTCGCATATGAGAGCTCAATGAATTCGGTCCATGAGAAAAAAAAATGAAAATCCCCATCTCATCCAGCAGGTCTGGTTCTCCACATTAGCAAAAATACAAAAGCTTGCAGCGTATCAAGTCCATTCTTGTAATTCTTTGCATCAAGTCCATTCATTTCACTTTTTGCCATCCAAGTCCATTCAACTCTTTGGTGTAGTCATTTTTTTGATGGGTCTTTGGGCCTTTAAAATTCAAATATTTCACTTTGGCTTCTTGAATTTCTCTTATTTTCTTCATTTTACTCAAGGGCCTTTTGTTGAGAGATGAGATTTTTTGGCGATTATTCTCATTACCTGTAATTAAAGATAAAAGCAATTATTAGTGGTATATGTTATTTCATATAAAATAGATATGAAGGTATTAAATTGTAATAAAATGTGTTATCAAATACCCCCACACATAAACTTTTTCTAGTCCTAGCCAAAGAAAACGAAAATCCTAACTCATTTCGATAGGAATCGCGGCTTGTATTTTACGCCATACAACAGCCTTTAAACCCGTAGGTTACCCTAGGTGACGAGTTATCGTCTCGTGACGTATTGCAGTGAATATACCCACAAATTCGGTCAACTTGCCAAGTTAATAAGTCAGTAAATAAACAGATTTTTCCTGATATATTTAAACATTTTCTAATGAAGCTAGTTAATAATCAAGAAAACGTTTTATATATAACTTGCCAAGTAAATCCCCTAGAAAATCTTTTTTATTATAAAGCAATACAAAACAACGTCAAATCTTAGAAATTTAATGTAAAAAAGTTTTTGAAAAGAACAATGACAACTCGTCTCATATTCACTATTATATAATATATTTATATGTTATAATATTATAATATTATATTATATTTAAATATTACTTCTATTATGATGTCTCTATATATTAGTATATATTAAATATATATATATATATATATATATATATATATATATAATCAATCTCAAATCAATTTCTAGCATACTCAAATATTAATAAATGTTATTTATCACCATATAACATATTTATTATTATTTATTAACATATTTTCAAATTCACAGGGTTTTACATCGACAAAAGGTATAAAAGCTATGGTTTTAGTTCAAATAATAAAAATATGTGAAGTCCAATTTGAATCTTGAAGTTGTCGGGATGAATAAAGTCGAGTTAGATCAAGTCAAGTTAACCAAATGGATGCCCATATCAGAGTTTGGTCTTGTTCCATGAGTAAAGTGTTGGGGATTCGAAACAATCAATCGAACCCTTGCCCTTCCGGACCTTGTGTTGGAAGTAGGAAAGTAGGAATAAAACCACAAATAAAGATCTAACTTGCAAAAAACAGTAAGGGAGATGAACACACGGATTTAACGAGGTTCGGCAATGTGCCTACGTCCTTGGGAGCCACACCACACAATCTCTTTATTAATTGAAGAAGAAAATACAAGCTCTCAAACAATGGGTTAATCTCTCTGAGATTTTCTCTCTCTTTTCAGTCAAAAAGCTCTCTTTTTGATGTCTTACAAACCCTAAAAACGTTTGGGTATTTATAACAAACCCCAGCCAAACAGGATTCCTAAATAAAATAGGAAACAACGAATCTGCGTCGCGGTCGACTGCTTTACCAAAGTCGGTCGACCGGTCAGAACGACGAAATCCTACAGGGTCTTGTGCACGATCTCGGTCG
>NC_033796.1:37702282-37703440 GCF_001876935.1 Asparagus officinalis | reverse complement strand
AACAGAATTAACATCCAAACAATCAGCATGATCGATCGGAGATGAGATAGAAGCTCCTAATCCCGATTTGAGGATCTTTTTCCCGTTAAACTTTTTCTTTTTCGCCATTACAAGAACTCAGCAGTAGCGTATGTTAGCAGGAAAAAATCGCCTGCTAACATGCGCTGTAACCGCTCCTTTTGTCTCTTACCTGAGTGATATTAATATTAGAAAAAGTAATATTATAATATTAAAAATATTATAATACACAAAACTATTCTTATATAACACAATATAAGCACAGTAGAAATATTGTTTACTATTGTAGGAAATATGCTGAAATACTTAAACATTATCTCTAAATATCATTAGATATGATATTATAATATTACAATACATACAATATTAATAAAATTAATATTCTATTATAGTATTATAGTATTTTAATGTAAACAGGAAAAATATATGTACGTACAATGCACGTATACTATATTAGTGTCATAAATAGTCTGTTAATGATCATCATCACATTACTACTATTTGTTTGACAAAATGAAAATTTTCGTTATCCACGTATTTTTTTTCCTCTTATAACAAAAAATTTTCTAGATGATTTCAATTTAATTAAGTAGCCCTCTTGCATCAATCTTGTTGCTTTTACACATAAAATAGGTAAATTGGCGGATGACACTTTTTGAGAACATTATAGCCTCGTTTGGTATGCGGGAATTGATGGAAATAGAATGGTCATTCTCACTTTTTATTTATATATACCTGTAGGGTGAATATTTGATTTCCCGGAAGAGGGAGTTTCGTTTGTATTTATAAGAAGGCTTATTTAACAACTAAATGATTAAATAGTTACAAACAGAAGCTAGAGGAAGGCCCTCCTTGTTTTGTGTGGAGGCACTTTTTTAGGTGCTACAGGATGCTTCGCTCGAATAGCCCGTATCGAGATCATGAATAATCTTAAAAGGAAAAAAGTATCGAACAAAAAAAAAAAAAAAATGAGGATTCATCGACAAAAGCTAGAATCATTAAGCCAGCAAGAAAAAGCTCAAATGAAGAGAATCATAACGATCTATTTAAAAAATAATCGCAACGACGAAATCAGAGAAAAGCTCAACATAAAGACAAGAAAATAGAAAAAGAAAGACTGACATAGCAAAAGAAAAGAGT
>NC_033796.1:37700335-37701282 GCF_001876935.1 Asparagus officinalis | reverse complement strand
ACAAAGGAAAACCATATGTCATATTACCATTAATTTATGAATACATATGAGCAATGCAGATAGTTAGATTAGCGTATATTTTCATGAAAATTTAGTAGTAAATGACCAACCATAATCATTATCATAATTATAATAAAAATTAATGATATTCTTTACTAACTTGATACCCGTAATTATGGAATAAATCTTGAGTACGAAATTAGAATTGAGATGATATTATCCTGCAGGTAAAGAAATAAGTAACAGAAAATAAAAAAATCATAAAAATTATTTTAAAAAATATTGACGCACAATAGTTTATCACAATTAGAATTTATTTTTAAGGTGATATATAGATAATATAGGCCTTGGTTAATTTAGGAAATCAATAGGAGGTGTCATGCAAAACTGGAAGTATGATGGGGCTTAACTGCAAAACTGCACTTGTAAGTTTGGGCAGTGTATAAGCAAAGTATGGATAATGTCTTTGAGTGATAGAGAGTATTGTATAATATTGAGAACTTAATTATATATGTCGGCATATATGCTAGAGGGGTCCATTTGGAAAATATGGAAGATTTGGCGAGTTTTGTGCAAAATGCACTTATGAATTCTAAAAAATTTGAATGTGGATGGTCAAATATCTTGATTTTGCATTTTATTTTTATTTATTTACTATATCATGGTTGCAAAAAGTTTATAATTATCGTAATAAATACAATATTTATAGAATATGTCAATTGGATGTTACTTTTGTTGTAATATTTGAAATTGATAGAATACTTAGCGGTTTCTATTTCAGTTGCCCCTATTTGATTCTTATAATCAGGCCATCATGTTGAAACTGATCAATGCTTATTAATAAAAGTTCATAATTACCATAATAAAAATAATATTATATAATACGTCAATTGAATGTTACATTATGTAGACGAAAGATAAATGGATTAACTACAAAAATAATATCT
>NC_033796.1:37698093-37699335 GCF_001876935.1 Asparagus officinalis | reverse complement strand
GAAAAATCTCAATCAGTAGATGCCCTAGAGGTATTTATTAATGAGGTTGAAAGACAATTAGACAAAAAGATGAAAATTATTAGATCTGATAGGGGTAGTGAATTTTATAGAAAATATAATGAAACATGACAATACCCTGGTCCATTTGCTAAATTTCTTGACAGCATGGCATATGCGCTCAGTATACTATGCCAGATACACCGTAAATGATGTTGTAGAAAGGTGTAATCGTACACTAATGGACATGGTTAGGAGTATGTTGAGTTATTCTTCTTTACCCTTATCATTATGGATGTATACTTTAAAAACCATAATTTATTTATTAAACAGGGTTCCTAGTAAGGCAGTTCTAAAGACTCCTTTCGAACTGTAGACGGGAAGGAAACCCAGTTTGAGACACCTTCATGTTTGGGGTTGTCATACGGCAAATTTATAATCCACATGAAAAGAAACTGGACTCAAGAACAACCAATGGTTTCTTCATTGGTTATCCAGAAAAATCTAAAGGGTATAGATTTTATTGTCCTAGTCATAGTACGAAAATTGTTAAAACTGGAAATGTCAGGTTCATTGAGAATGGTGATATTAGTGGGAGTATGGAACCATGTAAAGTGGAAATCCAAGAAGTTAAAATGAATGTTCCTTTGCCTTTAACTTCTTCTCAAATTGTTGTTCCTATAGTTGTTGAACAGTTTAACGACTTTTAAGAACAACAAATAAATGATTATGTGGTTTATCTACAAGAGTCAGAACATGACTTTGGAATTAATAAAGACCCGGTTTCATTTTCACAGGTCGTGAAAAGTCAAAATGCTGATAAATAGTTTGATGCTACAGAAGATGAGTTGAAATCAATGGAGCATAATAAAGTTTGGGATCTTGTAGAATTGCCTAAAGGTTGTAAAAGAGTTGGGTGTAAATGGGTTTTTAAGATCAAACACGACTCAAATGGCAATATCGAATGATACAAGGCTAGACTCGTTGCCAAAGATTTTACTCAGAAGGATGACATTGACTATAAAGAAACATTTGCTCCTGTTTTGAAAAAGGATTCATTTAGAATTTTTATAGCTATGGTGGCTCATTATGACTTAGTGTTATATCAAATGGATGTAAAAACCACTTTTCTAAATAGAAATTTAGATGAAGAAGTTTACATGGACCAACCCTGTAAAACCCCGTATTTTTGTTAGAAGTATATGTGAATTATTGGTGATAGATAATTCTATTATGGTAAATGAC
>NC_033796.1:37695830-37697093 GCF_001876935.1 Asparagus officinalis | reverse complement strand
AAGAAAAAAATGAGCACAAACTGTCAAAAATACTTAATCATGGTATTAAATCACGTGCATTGCACGTGTATAAAAACTAGTATATGTAAATGCACGTAGCACTAGAAGTTAGAAAGGTGGAATAATAATTATTTATAATTAAAAATAATTTCTATGAAAATTATTTTTTAATTTGTAAGCCAAATGTCCGAAAATGTTGCCGAGGTGGTGTGCTAAAATATAACTATCACATGAAAATTTATTTCTCTAAGAAAAAATATTATTTCTATAAAACTTATTTTTCTAAAAAATAAATTATTTAGTCATTTTAAAAATATTTTAATATTTTTAAAATTCTGTGTTTTGGTAAGGACATTATTAGAAAACTAAATTTCATTCTCAATTGTGAATAAATCATACCAAACGTGAGAATGAGAATAAAATTATCATTTCATTCTCTAAACATTTCTAAACATGAGAATGAGAATTTAGCATTACATTCTCACATCTATTCCATTCCATTTCCAACTTATTTCTATTCTCACTTGACTCCATCCCCGCGTACCAATTTTAGTGCATTATTTGAGCAAAAACTCTCACGATATCGAATCTAAATACTCCAAGTTTAAAACATCAGAACAAATTTATTTCTCACAAACATAACAAGTCATATTGATCCTCAGATTGTGTTTGCCACGTCAATAACAAACCGATATCTAATATCTCCTTTATCAAGCCTCTCCATAGCTTTGTTCACATAATCTATTCCAATCACCTCCACGTCAGCAGTTATATTGTGCATGGCAGCAAAATCTATCATCTCCTGTGTCTCCTTGATTCCACCAATACAGCTTCCAGCTAAAATTTTCCCACCTGTGACATAAGGAATCAACGCATAATATTACTTAATTATCATCAAAACAATGGGAAATGAATGATGAGGTGTTGGATCTTAACCTTGAATTATGGAGAAAGCTGGTAATTCTAGTGGCTTGCTTGCACCACCAAGCAGAATTAATTTCCCGCGCACTTTTAGCAAAGAAAATAATGGTGGGAGCTGATGAATAGCGGACGTTGTATCGAGTATGCCGTCCATGGTGCTAGTAAATGCCTGCAACCATAAACAAAATTTAAATATCACTATTATTTCCTTAGTAACTCGGGTATAGTTAATTAAAAGTACTGAAATTAAGAATGATATTTAACCATGTGTGTATTTACACACGCACGTGTATATATGTACATATGTATATGCATACGCATATGTATATACACACACGTGCG
>NC_033796.1:37691897-37694830 GCF_001876935.1 Asparagus officinalis | reverse complement strand
CGACTGAGGCTCCAGAGATGATAGACGTCATCTTCCAAGGCATTCCGATTCTCATTTTTAAGTCCTCTTGGGAATCTATCAAAGTGGCCTTTCCGGGCATTGATGAATCTTCCCCAGTTCAAGTTGCGGCCAAAAATGTTGACCAGGCCATTCAGATCAGCTCCTCCGACCCAATGGACAACACATCCTCTTCAGCCCCCCCTCCCGGTTTTGAAAATGTCAGAAATCAAGCTAAAGCTGCCAAGAAGAAGGCCAACAGCGGCCTAATGTCCCATCTACCTTACAGGAAGCACCTCTCGATGATGAGGAGAGGTAAAATATCAGGTACCTCCAAGGGCAAATCCTCTTCTTCAATGTCCACTCTCCCCATCAATTCCCCTTAAGCCTATCTGAAAGAAGTGGGCGCTCGAGCTCCCCTCGAGATATCGACATCTTTCGCAATTTCATTGACTCCATCCACCTTCTAGACCTTCCTCTTAGCGGAAGGAAATTTACTTGGTCAAACCACAGATCCCCTCCATCTCTTGCTAGACTAGACAGATTCTTAGTTTCTCTTGACTTTGAATCAAAATTCCCTCTCCTTACTCAATCGACATATCAATCTCCGTGTTCGGATCACTACCCCATCTTATTAGACACATCCTCTCCTCTCAAACCTCCTCTCTTTAGATTTGAGAAATTCTGGTTATCATTCCCTTCCTTCGCTCCATTCATTGCATCATGCTGGAACTCCTTCTCCTCCTTAGAGGACCATGTTAGAAATATATCCCTCAAGCTCAAACTTATCAGGAAGAGAACCAAATGATGGTCTAGGAACTCATTTGGCTCCTTGAAACAACAAATCTCCTCTTCTACGAACCAACTTCATGATCTCTATTCTCTCGAAGAGTCCAGAAGTCTCTCCCCTTCCGAATCTTAGCTGAGAGCCCATCTGCAAAATTTCATGCTTCTCCTTGCTAAGGCTGATGAAATTAAATGGAAACAGAGATCTAGAATCCAATGGCTTAAAGAAGGTGACAATAATTCTGCCTTCTTCCAAAAGTTGCATCTTTTCGGCGTAGAAAAAATTTCATCCCTCATCTTATCGAAGATAATGTCCTCATCTCTGAAGAAGGTGATATCAAACAATCCTTCCATGATTACTTGTCGTAGCTCTTTCGGTAGCCTCCGGCTTCTAACCTGCAGTTAGATTGGGAAGAATTATACCCCCTCAGTTCTACTAATCTATCTCCTCTCAATCTTCCTTTCTCCCAAGAGAAAATCAAAGCAGCGGTCTTCGACCTCCACCCAGATAAGACTCCTGGGCCAGACGGTCTCCCCATCCTCTTCTACCTAACCTTCTGGAACACTATTAAATCAGACGTCATCTCTTTTATTCAAGGCCTCCACTCAAACCCCCGACCTCTCCACAACATTAACTTCTCCCACATTTGTCTAATTCCCAAGAAAGATGGTGCTAACCCCCCTAAATATTTTCGTCTAATTAGCCTCATAAACATCTCTTGCAAAATTTTCTCCAAAGTTCTTGCTAATAGACTTAAATCTTTCCTGCCTCTCCTAGTAGATCATTCTCTATCTACCTTTCAGTCAGGTAAATCCACGTTGGACTCTTTCCTTCTAGCTCACGAGATGATTAACTTCTGCTCCTCTGGTAAAAAAGAAATTTGTGCTATTAAAGTGTATTTCTTTAAGGCTATCAATTGCGTTAACTGGAACTTCCTTTTGTCTCTCCTCAAAGCAAGAGGTTTTGACCCCCGTTGGTGTGAATGGATCCACCACCTTCTCCACTCCTCCAAATCAGCTATCCTAGTCAATGGATCCCCCACAAGTTTCTTCAGATGTTTTAGGGGGCTTAAACAAGGCGATCCTCTGTCTCCCATGTTATTCCTGCTTGTAGTTGATATTTTAAATAAAATGTTATCTACCAGTGCAGCCTCGAGGGACCTAGCTGATCTCAAGCTGAAGGGTGAGTTAAACTCTATCAGAGCCCTCCAATTCGCCGATGGTACCATCATTTTCAGCAGGGCCTCCCCCTCAGATATGACCATTCTCAAAATAATTATGTATCTCTTTGCAAAATTGTCTGGTCTTCATGTCAACCCTCTGAAAACCAATCTTTATTATCTTGGTAAAATTCCTCACAAAAGCTCTCTTCTTGCTGACTCTTTCAACTGTTCTGTGGGTTTTCTCCCTTTCTCTTACCTAGGTCTTCCTCTCAAGAGAGGATCTCTGAGCAAAAGGGAGTGGCAACCCTTGCTGGATTCTCTTAAAAATAAATTGTCCATGTGGAAGAACAAGTCCCTATCCATAGGCGGCAGACTCACCCTCCTTAATTCTGTTCTCTCCTCTATCCCTCTCTACTATATATCATGTTTCAAACTGTCTGCTTGGGTGATAAAGGATATCGACAAAATCAGGAGGAATTTCCTATGGAATGGGAGCATCATTCATTCAAAATCCAAATGCCTTGTTAACTAGACCACAGTTTGCAAGCCAAAACAAGAAGGAGGGTTGGGGGTCGTCAATATCTCTTCTTTCAATATTGCTCTCCTCTCCAATTGGTTATGGAAAGCCCTCGACAGGAATTCCCTTATTAGTAAAGTTCTATTCTCTCTCTATTCTAAAGACAATGCCAACCCCTTTGTGCATCCCCCAAGTAATTCAGCTTCAAAATTCTTTTCCGACTTACACAAAATTCACTCCACTTTCTTCAGTTTGGTTAGATGGTAGGTGGGAGATGGTAAGACATGTAGTTTCTGGAACGATAAGTGGTCAAATGCTAATTCTCTCAGTAGATTGTTCCCTAAAGCATGTCATCTTGCATTCTCTTGAGGCAGTTCTGTAAGATCCCAAGGCTATCAGCGCAACTTCGCTTGGCAATGGCATCCAATTCTCAGGAGGGGAATCTCTGTTGAAGAGAAATTTAACATTTC
>NC_033796.1:37679498-37690897 GCF_001876935.1 Asparagus officinalis | reverse complement strand
TGAAAGACCGACTCCACGCTTTTGACCGTCCAAGAAATCTTTCAGCCATGTCTGCCATGATACTAGGCAGGCTTTAGCCAGGAGAAATCAAAGCAAGGAGACCTGGGCAAGACAGAAACGCCATATTCAATGTGAACTTTACTCACGAAAGCTAACTGGGGTCAGTGCGGGCTGCCACTTGAGCTCCTGCCCCCTCTGGCTGCGGCGCCTGATGGTTAAATTGCCTGTAGTTTCTACTTGCAGGTGCGGCTGATAACGGAGCAGCTGAATAAATTGTCATCATCTGGAGGCGCATAAACTTTTGCGAAACGCCGGATAAAACAACTGCGAGTTTTATCTTCTCCCAGGATTCCGCGTGTCATCACATCCAGAGCCGGCTCCACTTGTCGTGCGTGGGGTAGGGTGGAAATAGGTTTCATGGCCCATTCCCCCAATGTCTAATCTTGACAACATTAGAAGCCAATTATACTGCGCTACTGCTAATATGCACTGAATCAGTAACTTACGATATCCTTGTTGAGGTCTTCCCTCTAAGATTAACCGCCTTATTGTATCCACCGATTCCCTACTTACAATTTGGCCATTGCCTTTTCGGAAGTCTGATATGCAAGGCTTGCCGACAAGCTTGTAAATTCCATAATCTGGGGCAGCGGCTGCTTTGTTTTGTTTTTGTAAGATTACTTTGTTTACTGCGCTATTAGCTTGTATATATCCTCTCAATAACATGCAAAAAATGTCTTGCAGCGATGTTCATCGGCCGAGTATGTTTTTGTTTATCCTTTTAATTTTGTTGATAAGCATGTTCGCAACTACGTATGCGCTTAGTGTACTGGGTGCCACGGTCTCGTCCAAACAAATAAAGGATTCAAGCTGCTGATACCAAAAAACTGTAAATTAAAAGCCCTCCGCATCTCTCATCAATCATCTACTCCTGTGCAACTAAACTGGCCAATCGACGTAGGATAAGTTACATATGCAGAGTTCTGTCCATCGTGTATGCTATGGGTATTTCCTATGTTCTTGCTAGCCTCTATTCTCCTCGCTTCCCTTCGAGCTAATAACAACAAGTCTCCCACAAATATAGACAATTCCAGCTGATTGATTTCGGATCCCCTTTTGGAATACAATTTCGTCAGCCATTCACATTGAAACGTCATAGCTTATTGTCGATTCCTGCGGAAGTAATTTCTTTACTGTGCTTAACTACATGCAAAGGACAGGACAAAAAACCATTTCAATAATGGTATGAATCAGTGGAGCTGCAGCACGAGCCGACCATACCTACCCTCTCCCCAAAAATCTCCTAGTCCAGGCTACCCCACAATGGAACCACCCAGCTGCCTGCCCCCAAATCTGTAGAGCCCAAAATTGACAAACCAAACTTCAGCCTCACTTTTCTTGTATCCCGACTGACACGCATCACTGCATTGTCCCCAAAAAAAGGGGTGACGTTTAGAAAATCAAAAAGGACATTGTCATTCCATCACAGGCCGTTCAGTATGACTTCAGGAAGAAAGACAGAAGCCATCCGATTCAGATTGAAAAAAGCAAGAAAAGCAAAAAAAAAAAAAATTCAAAGACACGCACACAAGAATCATCATCAATCCAATCACAAAATGAAGTCTTCAAACATCCAAAAGTTCACAACACAATCCAATCCTCGTTATTCCTCCTACGTATCATTCCATCACTCTCTGTTAACACAGAAGGAAACACGGAGTCGCTAGATAGAAAAATTTCTCTTCGACTGCGAGCTCTACCCACAGCCCTCATCACAATTTTGCGACTTCCAGCCACGCTTAGACAACCTTGCGCTCCCCCTCTGTCGACTCGCCCGATCGCCCGCTCTCGACCGCCTTCCTCCGCCGCTTTCGCCGACGATCTCGTGTTTCTCATCTTCTCTATCGCCCTCGCCCCTCTGGCTCGCTCAATTTCACTTCTGCAGTAACGTTCAACCAGGCATTCAAAAGACATGACACCTTCGCGGCACCTTCAAAACAACTTCACACACAGAATTTCGGGGTTGAAAAAGGCAAAGAACGCAAATGGTGAAAAGGTTCCCGCGGCGTCCTATGCGGGGAACCAAACTCCGCATATACAGAAACAAGCAGTTCTTAATTTATTAAGCGACGCGATTAAGCAGCTTGCTGAGATTGTAATTACCAAATTCGCTATGATCACTGATGAAATATAATTTCAGCGCTCGCAAGAAATTAAAAAAAAAATACTCTCTACTTTCTTAACAACAGGAACTGCGCTTCTCCGTCCCGCCCTCACCCTCCCACCCATTAATGATCCACCGTCCTCTCTGCTTCAAACCTTTGTAATCTTTGCGCAATCTCCTCGCCGGTCTGCCCCAGCGCCGCCAATCTTAGACTCGACCTCTTCCTTCTTCACCCGATGCCGACTGAGAACTCCTCCAGGGCACTCGCTCTACGTTAACAGTCAGCTCGGAGCTCAATCGGCTGCCCTTGCACTGCCTCGCTTGGCCCCGGCGACGCGGTATTCGGGCTTGCCTCACCCGATCCGCCAGCGCCGTTCGTCTCCTCATTCGGAGGCGCCCTCCTCTTCCGCCCCGCATTCTTCGAGCCGTTGGCGACTCGCTGTTTGCGCGCTGGCGTTGTGGCTCTTGCCGTGGTGGTTCCTGGGCTGCTCCATCGCGGCGAGCCGGCGACGCGAAGGGCGCCTGAATTCTCTGCCGCTCAGCGAGGTGAAGTTCTCGAGCCGTCGCTGCTGCGTGATGGAGAGGTGCCGACGACGGCCGCTGCACGGGCCTCGGCCCTCGACGACGGCGCAGCGAACGGCGGCCTGAGGCTTGAGCCTCAGCGCAGTGCGTCGCATTTCGCACCGTGATCTCCAAGCTAAGGCTGGCATCGTCGCTCGGGTGTGTCGCTCGACATCGGGTCGCGTGGCGGCGCCGCACTGACTTGATGGTGGCTTGGTAACAACGCCAGCAGAGACGAAAGAGAGTGCTAACAAACTATTTATTTTCGCTAAAGCCACACAATTTAAAAGTTAGCGAAGATAATTATTGAGACTGCACGAGAGATGCGAGCAGAGAGCGAGACGAGAGAGACGAGAGGTGTAGGCAAAGCTGGCGTGGCAGGCACGACGCATGAATTGTTAGCAACGAGGACTTACTGATGCGGAGTATGTGTAGAAGGGGGGGCGGGGGGGGGGGGGCGTCACTGGCTGGGGGCAGCACTCCAGATGGCTGCACTTTTATTAATTATTATGATTATTTTAGATTTAAGGATTCTAACATATGTTCGGTGATAATGAGAGATGTAAGTTTAGAAACATAACTAAGGCGCAACCGGTCCTCATTTAGTAAACTTCCTTAGACATCATTTAGGTTGGTCATTTTATTAACCATTCTATGAATTATAAGCCCACATTGCGACAATTATCCAGAACAACGGCCCCCTTCATTTTCAAACGATATCCAGAAACCCCTGTTTAGTGTAGGGGGGGCATGAGAAACATTCTTTTGACTTTGAGATTTTATTTGAAAACCCCCTCTAAACTTTAGAAGGTTTTTTCTTGTTAAAATCTGCAAAGTCTAAAGACGGCTTTTTTTATAAACTCCTAATCCTAGGCGGGAGTTTTGTGATAATCTATATACCTACGAAGGGAGGTGTCTTGATATTTCGCAAAGTTAAGGCCTCGTTTTTTTTTCGATAATGCGTCCCAAGTTAAAGGCGGCCGTTTTCTGATAATTTACCCTGATTGCTGCATCCTATTTATTAGGCTGTAACATTTTTGTGTGGTTTATTTAGCACGGTGGTGAGCAATCAACATCTAGTTATGTTTGTAACCTTCATTTCATTTAAATGATCCTCTACTACCATCTTATAAATATATATGAAAGCCGCGCTTTTAGATCTTAGACCTTCTTTTAATCATAAGGTAATTTGATATCTTATACCCCTATGGCAGCATATGAATCAGCTGTACTATGTACTCACATGTTTACGTTTTGGTAACTTCGATCATTTGCTAGCCCTCTTACGAATTGCGAGAGAGAAGTAGAGCGACAATATTCTGCAGCAATTCTCTTACTTCATCTTCCAACTTAGCATAGCTCTCCATCTGAGCACTAATAATCTTGCAGGGCTTTTTCTTGTTGGACAAGCCATCTAAAAAATAGGGTCATTCTTCACAGAAATTATCTTTCATTTTTAATTTATATATAAACTATCTTTAAAGTAGAGTTTTGTTCCAATCGATCACCTCCTCAACTCAAAATTTTTTTATGAACACACCAAAAATACCCCATAAAAACTCACATTTACAAATATGACTCACTTTGTTAATGTTTTAGGACTAGTAGGATACAAGTCAACGTACCTTAGAACGCGTATTGCTTAAGGTGTATTTTTATAGTTTTTAGGCGGCTGTTATGGTTCGTTTCCTTAGCATATAGCGCGAAATGCGATTTCCATGTTACAAAAACACAAGTTTTTGCACCGTTTCCAAACTTTTCAAGAAAATAAAATTGTTTCGCTTGGTTCGCACAAAAAATGGGCTGGCGAAACAATGTATTTTATTTTTCTTGTGTTGGTGCGTCTCGCCATGAAAAAAAGAAAAAAAACTTTTGGTTCCTACTATGGGTACAAAAAAGCCCGGACGTTTCGGCTGCAGTCGTTTCTCGCTCCGATTTTCACAGACAAAGCGTTAGAGTGAGGAGAGGAAGTGCTAGCAGGGACGTAGAACAAAAAATCTGACCCATGTGCAGGCGATTTTCTCTTCCCGAGTTCTCCTTCTTCAAGCCTATGCGCAACCAAGATGGTGAAAAATTAACATGACCGGAAAGGCTTATATATTCTACGTTGACACGAAAAATCTGATGTGCGCGGCGGGTGTAACAACATTTGTCCCAGCTGATCGTTAAAAACGAACCAAACAGCCCTCTAGTGACAGATTTTGGGGTACGGAGGTGCCCGTGAGTTGAAACAAAAACCTACTTCAAACTATAATATGCTCACTATAAATTAAAAAGTGCAAACGTAGAGTTTTTGCTTAAAACGACCCTTTAAAAAATTTATAAAAGGTAGTTTCTATCTGCAAAACTATAATCCTAATCTTAAGTATTGTTAAAATATTAAACTCAATATTATCAAAAGCAAGATCAATGCCACAAAGTACAGTCGAGTCGCCTATTATTTCCACCCAGAGACCAACTACTCTAGTAAGTCAAATTCACCACCCAAAAAAAAAGACGAAAAAAAGCAAGAAGGAAAAGAACAGAAAAGAAAAGAAAGAAAAAGCACAACTATTAGTGGATGTACTTCAATGCCGGCAAGCCGGCAGGCTGCAGGGGTGACCCCTGGCTTTTTACAATGAAGGCGCGAATAGTATGAATTTTTTAATACTGTACGCCCCTAAAACTCTTTCATATTTTGAAAATTATCCCCCCAACACATCTTGGTTCGCGTTTGGGTCTGTTCTAAGAACGGAAACCTTGAAAAAAAATCCGCGAGGCGAAAAATCTGCGGACTACCGTCGACGAACGAGACGAGTGACCAACCGGTCGACCGAAGAGACTACAGAAAACGAGCCTTAGCGAACACCGCCTGATCGGCGACCGATGCTGTGTTGTCGGATTCGTACGAGGCCTCGCGGCTGGACCAAATCAGCGTCGACCGAATGTGATGAAGCCGCGTTCCGACCGAAAAGTCGGTGCCACAAGTGCAGCATGTTTGGGAAATTTAACGCCTGAAACCCCTAATGCAACAGAAACCGCAGGTATAGAAAAAGTACACCGAAGCATTTAATGAGGATTCGGCAACATGCTTGTAGTCCCTCGGGTGAGGCGGCCACAACAGATAATTTCTTATTAAATCAAACAAGAATTACATTAGGAGCCCAGATTCTCAAAACTGAGCATTATCCCAAATAAACACTGTAGCTACAGTGTTAATAGATCCAAAGGCTATGAACCCTTTCAATTACTCACTTGAGGAATCAAATACCCCACAATTAAAACCCCTCTTTAATTCCTCTCTCTCTCTTCTTAAATCCCTCCTTTTAATCTCCCCTCAAAATCCCGTGAAGAGCTGCGAGTCATGAAAAAAATCGCGTTCTGCCGATTTTGGGGCAGCCGCGGGCGAGCCGCCACGAGCAAGAAGAAATCGAACGGAGAGGGAGGGAGAAAACACAGCAGCGAAAGCCCTAGGGCCCAAAGCGGTGTATATATAGGGATCTGAAGAGGCTGGCCGGACAGCCTGTCACCAGCCGGCGACAAACCTGAACGCAAAGGGTCAGGCTTTCGAACGCAGCAGCCAAAAGGGGCACGCTCTCGCGGCGGTTCGAACGCCGACTTCGAAGCGGCTGGCCGTTCGCCGAAGTGTGCGTTCGATCAAGGGTTGCGCTTCGTCGACTTCGCCTGGCTTCAAATCTCTGCCAATTCTCGAGCTCCGGAGCTCGTCGGAGCTCCTCCAGCCGGTCGGAGCGTTTGGTATCCACCCCAAACCCAAATCTAACAATCTTCCCACTTGGAGACGCAAACTGGAACAGCAGCAGCGCTATCTCATCAAGCCTCCCTCTCCTGTGTAGGCTCCGCCTTCATCATCTATTGCATGAAGGCCCAACTGAAGTTCGCGCCACAACTCTAGTTCTTGACACTTGGTCACCGTCCTTGTAACATATCTTGCTGCTGCTGGATTCTTACTTCCTGGAATCTTTTCCAGTTTCAACACGTCATCTTCCAACAGGGATTTGATGAAGTGGTACCGAAGCGCAATATGCTTCGTTCTGAAATGAAATGCTGAATTCTTCGCCAAGTGTATCGCACTCTGGCTATCACTGTGCAAAACATTCTTCTCCTGTTTGAATCCCAGCTCTGTCAACAACCCCTGAAGCCATATCATCTCTTTACTGGCTTCAGTCACTGCAACGTACTCAGCTTCTGTAGTGGATAGGGTAACGATCTTCTGTACCTGTGACATCCAACTAACAGCTGTAGTTCCAACGGTGAATACATAGCCGGTGGTGCTTCTTCGGTGATCAACTTCACCTCCAAAGTCTGCATCTACGTACCCTTGCACTTCTACCTCTCCCTTACCAAAGTGCAAACACTTCTGTGTGGTGCCTCGTAGATATCTCAGAATCCACTTGACCGCTTCCCAATGAGCTTTTCCTGGATTCGACATAAACCGGCTGACCACTCCCACTGCATGGCCAATGTCTGGTCTCGTACAGACCATTGCGTACATCAAACTTCCGATAGCTGAGGCGTAAGGAACCTGAGCCATACTCTCTTTCTCTTCTTCTGACTGAGGAGACTGATCCTTCGATAGACGAAAGTGGCTGGCCAAGGGTGTGCTCACAGGCTTGGCGTTGCCCATGTTGAATCTCTGCAAAACACGGTTGATGTACTCCGTCTGAGATAACTGCAAGAGACCTCTCTTCTTATCTCTCGTGATTTGCATTCCAATGATCTTCTTCGCTGGACCCAAATCCTTCATGTCAAACTCCTTTGACAGCTGTTGCTTCAAACTTCTGATATCCTCCATATCTGCTCCTGCAACCAACATATCATCAACATACAACAGTAGGATGATATAGCTGGACTGATATCTTTTGAAGTAGCAACAGTGGTCGGCGTTGCACTTCTGAAAACCTTCCTTGTGCATGAAGCCATCAAACTTCTTGTACCACTGTCTTGGGGCTTGTTTCAGGCCATACAAGCTCTTCTTGAGTCTGCACACCAGGTTCTTCTTCTTTTCTTCTGAGAAACCTTCTGGCTGGTGCATGTATATCTCCTCTTCTAGGTCTACGTGAAGAAACGCCGTCTTCACGTCTAACTGCTCAAGATGAAGATCTTCAATTGCTACAATACTCATCACGGTCCTGATAGTATTTATCTTCACCACGGGAGCGAAAATATCGGTGTAGTCAATTCCTTCCTTCTGCTGGAAACCTTTGACAACTAGCCGGGCTTTATATCTTCTGGAACCATCCTGCTCCTCTTTCACCCGGTACACCCATTTGTTGTGGAGTGCCTTCTTACCCGTAGGCAACTCAGCTAGTTCCCACGTCTGGTCTCATCTTTCATGGCAGGCTCCCACTTGCTCGCATCTCCACTCTGACAAGCTTCATCAAAGCTTTCAGGCTCCCCACCATCTGTCAACAACAGATAGTTCATGTATCTCCTGTTGGGTACAGGAGGACGAGGAGATCTTCTTAATATCGGAGCTGGTGCGTCGGGCTCCTGCGCACCATCTTGTCCAACATGCTTGTAACAACCGTAATTTTTCGATACATATTTGAATACTTTTTTTTCTAGTATTTAAAATGTTAAATTTTATCTTATTAATATTTTTCCTAATTTCCAGAATTATCTGAGTTTTCAAAATAAATAAATAATAAAATATATAGTCTTGTATTTATTAATTCTGCTAAATATTAATTGACGGTTTAGTGATTTTTTTATATATAATTATTTGGTGACTAATATTATTAATGACCTTGTTATTATTAATGTAAACTTGAGTATAGTACATTAGTATATAAATATTAATAAAAAGATTTTTGGTTGATTATTAATTATTAAAATAATTCAGAATATTAGGTGAGATTTTCGAATTTTTTCCCTCTCTTATTTTCTCATTTGAATTTGAATTCTTTCCAAATTTTTCCTCAATCAATTCCCTAATCACCTTTTAACTATTTCCTATCTCTCCCCTTCCATAAACACCTTGTTACTTTTTCTTCCCCAAAAAGAAATCCCGTACTCTCATTTTCCTTTTTCCTCCATTTCCCAAAAACTCAAGCTTTCTCCCCTCTCTTCATCCCCAAGAAATCCCACGACAGCTCCTCCCTCAGCCCTCTCTGTCACCCCACCGTTCGCCGTCCTCAGCGACCCCCTCGACCACCCCGACGTCGCCCCCAGCCCCCTCGCTCCCTCGCGCTGCTGTCCAACCTCCAGCGCCTTCCCTTCGCTGTCCAGACCCGCGTCGACACCCTCGTCAGCCCCAACTCAGATCCGCGAGCCGTAGTCTCGTCCGTCGACATCGATTCGTTCTACGAACCCTAAGGCAAGATCTCACTCCTCTTGACTCGTCAATTCCTATTTATATCTGTCGTTAATTAGTTGCATAGATTAGATTATGAATTGCTATTATCTGCGTGGGACTGTTGATGACAATATTTCAAATGATAAATTAATATTTTTCTAGATTAATTAGAATTATTATTATGAGAAATATTTTTTTAAAAGAGTTATTCTAGAAAAACGGTTTAAATTGAATTATTATAATAATAAATGAGTTGAAAGAATTTATTTTGGAAAATGGGTTAGTTTTGAATAATTATAATGTTAAATAATTTAAAAGGATTTTTTCGGAAAATGGATTGTTTTTAAAGGAATCTATTTCGGAAAAGATATTTTTGGAATTAATCAATTTATGATCATGACGATTGGAAATTGTGAGATTTTATGATGATAGTTGTAGTTCCATCTTGCACTGTTATTAGTAGTTGTTCACGTTTCCTGTTCATGATTCACGACACTGTTACATAGTATTCATTGCATTTATACATTGTTATAGTTGAAAATCGCAAGTATTGCTTGACCATAGTGACCCGTGAGATATGAGTGTTGACTTGGACTTGGGATGGGAAAGTCTTGGTTCATGTTATCGGATATGTTGTTGTTTATTTTCAGGCTCGCACCAGTGAATCGTTTCGCACTGGGGTGAGTCTGAGGAGCAGTGATCGGATATGTTGTTGTTTATTTCCAGGTTCGCACCAGTGAATCGTTTCGCACTGGGGTGGGTCTGAGGTGATGTGATATTGTGATTGTTGATTATTTCCAGGCTCGCACCAGTGAATCGTTTCGCACTGGGGTGGGTCTGAGGTGATGTGATATTGTGATTGTTGATTATTTCCAGGCTCGCACCAGTGAATCGTTTCGTACTGGGGTGGGTCTGAGGAGTAGTGGTATTGTGATTTCCAGGCACGCACCAGTGAATCGTTTCGCACTGGGGCGGGTCTGAGATACTAGTGAGATGTGGTTAACCAAATATCCGATAAAGTGAACTTTGACTCTGTGTGAGATGTGAACCAGTGACCTGTATAGGATGGCTAGTTGTGTTCTTTTCATACATAGATCGGGATTAATATTTAATTATTTACAATTCGAGACATATGGTATATACATGAGGGTTTCCTTGTTTGGATTATTTCGCTCGACGTACTACGTCTCGAGTTGTAGATTTTTAAGTATTAATTTCATCTATTGTATGCTCCTGTTACTTGGATGATTAGTCTGTTCGCTAGCTGCATGATCTCGTTACTTGATTGATTCTGGATGCTTTATGTTATCATGATTTAGTAGTATTTTCATGTTGATTTGTGGATTTTAGTTGTACTTTCTTTTGTTGTTTCTGTTATCGTATCGTTTTTCGCATTGGATTTCCGTTCGTTCTACTTTCTTTGTGGGGTCGGGTCTTGTCGTGCACCATGCACCTGACGTACACCTGTTTTCTCTGGTGTACGTCAGACTTAGGAGAAGAACATGTTCATCAGGAGCCAGAGGATTCTCAGCAGGAGTGCCTAGCGGATGGAGCAGAAGAAGAAGCCAAAGTTTAGTTATTGGTCCTCAGTTTTCTTTTGTACTACATTCCATTTCTATTTGATCAGTGTATTTTGTATCTCTTCAGCATTCATTTGTTCAGATTTGTATAAGGGTACGTTTGACCCATATTTTATGTCTGGGATGATTTACCATTGATGATATGTCTATTTTTATTCTGGGTTGTCTTTATATTCTTGCTATGTGTGATCGGGGACCTGTGACTTCGCATCGTATTGATTTCCAGACGCTTAGCGTATTAGGTTGAGGAGAAATATTTTTATTTACTCTCCTTGATCTAATACGTCGCGGGCTTGTTCACGTTCCGATTCCCTGTATTTTGGGAAGTGGGGCGTGACAATGCTCTTCTTGCTGAGGACCCTCTGCATTGGGTTCTTCTGAGAGGTTACTCGGGACATCATCTGCATCTACAAATATTTGACTTCGCTCTCTGAGTCATCAGGTCTTTGTGCATGTCTTTGGGACGTGATCATTGTCCCTCGCTTCATCTCGCCATGATGTTCACTAGTCGTAGTCAGCTTTAAGGCTCGCTATATCTGTCCGTGTTGCCCGAGGATGTGCGCGCTTTGTCTCTATTTCTGTTTGGGTGTGCTTCCCAATATAGACACAGGAACATAATGATAAAAAGAGAGTGCAGCGTAGAGAAGACTTTATTTCATTGAATCTTCAATTCATTCACTTCGATAGCGAAGTGGGATCCAAGAAGAACGTACTTGATAACGAGTTACTAGTGAAGAGGGTTATAGCTATTTGAGACCTTCGTGCAGTCATGCAAGTTCTTTCTGGTGTCGTCGTAATT
>NC_033796.1:37676215-37678498 GCF_001876935.1 Asparagus officinalis | reverse complement strand
GATGGGTCCAAAAGGAGCGAGGAAATCCAAATCGATGACGGAGATTTTGTTAGCTTCAAGTTCCCTAAAGGGATCAAATCTTGATTCAACGTCTTCTCTGAAGAAGGGAGCTCAAAATCTTTCGTTGATGGCGGGAATTCAAGATCGTCAGCTATCCCCAACGGAGGACCCCTGTAAGTCTTCAAATTCTTGTAATGGCGGGAAGAACTCTGCTAGGGTTTCTTGGGCAGAGGAGGCCGATTCTGAGTTTCCATCTGGTTCTTTACTTAGCTCTGGGCCTGTGATTTTGAATTCAACCATTGATTCTTTGAATTCAAACAAAAATGATGTTTCACTGACTGGAAATAAGGAAAATAAAGTCAATTCAGATGAATCTTATGATCCTCTTTTAGAGAAATCTAAAATCCCTGCTAAGAGCTGGAGTAGCCTATTTTCAGATAACAGGAGGCCTGAGAATGGCATGGTGCTGGATTTTCTGCCTTCTGTCTCAACTGATTCAGTGGTTTTTGATGAAGAGGAATGGGGTGTTTTTACACATGGAACAATAAACAAGACCCGGATACAAGAGTTTGGAGCCGTTTAGACAGAGCTCTTGTAAATGATAACTGGATTCAACAATTAACTTCTAGTCATGTGGAATTAATGGTTCCCAGGCTATCTGATCATTCTCCTGGCATAATCTCAGTTTATGAAGACTGCTCTTATGGAAAAAAGCCATTCAGATTTTTTAATATGTGGACAAAACATGCTGATTTTCTACCCACTGTGTCTGATATTTGGCATTCTCAAATCAATGGATTCCATATGTATTCTGTCTGCACAAAGCTAAAAAAGTTGAAAGGAGCTCTGAAGACCTTGAATAAAAGACACTTTCATAATATAAGTGAGCAAGTCATAAGAGCAAAAATTGGAATGGAGGAAATTCAAAAGAAACTTCAAGATGACCCCCTCAATCATACACTAATCTGTCAGGAAAGGAATTTTATTGCTATATATAACAAACTCTTGGATCATGAAATTTCTTTCTTCCAGCAGAAAGCAAGAACTGTCTGGAGTATACAAGGTGACAGAAATACAAATCTTTTCCATTCTGCTATTAAGGCAAATAGACACAACAATAGAGTCTCAATTCTCTATAACAGCCATGGAGATAGGCTTACTGATGGTGATAAGATAGTAAATGAGTTTGTCTCTTATTACAAAAGTCTAATGGGGACATCAATCCTTACTGATAAACCTGATAAGCATATTATACAAACTGGAGCATGTCTGAATTCAAATCAAGCAAGTGAGCTTTCTAAACCTGTCACAAGTGAAGAGATTAGAGCTGCCATCTTCTCAATGCCTGACAATAAGGCCCCAGGCCCTGATGGGTTTAATGCTTATTTTTACAAATCTGCATGGTCAATCATTGGGGAGGATATTACTTTAGCAATTGGAGAATTCTTCAAATCTGGAAAGCTATTAGGAGCTTTGAATTCAACCTCGATCACTCTTATTCCAAAGGTACATTGCCCTAAAACCCCAGCTGATTTCAGACCCATATCATGTTGTAACTGCCTCTATAAAATCATTTCAAAAATTCTAGCAACAAGAATACAGGCAGTTATGGGGAGTTTAGTTAACGAAGCTCAAAGTGCCTTTGTAAAAGGCAGGCAAATATCAAATAATATCCTTCTTGCACATGAGCTTGTCAAAAACTATGGTAGGAAAAATCTGTCTCCAAGAGTTATGATCAATATAGACATCAGGAAGGCATTTGATTCTATTAGTTGGGATTTCATTCAAGATATTCTGACGGATATGGGGTTTCCACTGGGTTTTATTAAATGGATAATATGCTGTATCTCCACACCAAACTATTCTATCTCTTTGAATGGTAGCTTACATGGATTTTTCAAGGGAGAAAGAGGGCTAAGGCAAGGGGATCCTCTTTCCCCATACCTGTTTATTCTAGGCATGGAATACCTGTCCAGAATGTTGAACCAGTTGAAAGAAGATAAGAAATTCAAATTTCACCCCAAGTGCAAAAATCTGAATATAACACATTTAGTGTTCGCTGATGATCTCCTTCTTTTCTGCAAAGGGGATTCTTATTCAGTGAATAGACTGTATCAATGTGTTGTAAAGTTTGGAGCATGCTCAGGTTTAGAAGCTAACCCTGCAAAATGCTCTATCTATTACGGTGGAGTTTCTGATGAAACTAAGCATGAGATTAGTAATTCACTGGGGTTCCCTGAAGGTTCTCTTCCAATCAGATACTTAGGCCTTCCTCTCATAAGT
>NC_033796.1:37669029-37676200 GCF_001876935.1 Asparagus officinalis | reverse complement strand
GAAGAGAATTCAGAGCTGCCATCTTTAAATGCCTGACAATCAAGGCCCCAGGCCCTGATGGTTAATGCTTATTTTTAGCAAATCTGCATGGTCAATCATTGGGGAGGGATATTACTTTAGCAATTGGGGAATTCTTCAAATCTGGAAAGCTTTTTAGGAGCGTTTGAATTCTAACTGCGATCACTCTCATTCCAAAGGTGCATTGCCGCTAGAAACCGCCAGCTGATTTCAGACCCATATCATGTTGTATACTGCCTCTATAAATCATTTCAAAATTTAGCAACAAGAATCAGGCAGTTATGGAAGTTTATGTTAACGAAGCTCAAAGTGCCTTTGTAAAAGCAGGCAAATATCAAATAATATCCTTCTTGCACATGAGCTTGTCAAAACTATGGTAGGAAAAATCGTCTCAGAGTTAATGATCAATATAGACATCCAGGAAGGCATTTGATTCTAATTTAGTTGTGGGGATTTCATTCAAGATATTCTGACGGATATGGGGTTTCCACTGGGTTTTATTAAATGGATAATATGGCTTGTATCTCGCACACAAACTACTTCTATCTCTTTGAATGGTAGCTTACATGGATTTTTCAAGAGAAGAGGGCTAAGGCAAGGGGATCCTCTTCCCCATACCTGTTTATTCTAGGCATGGAATATCTGTCCAGAATGTTGAACCAGTTGAAAGAAATAAAGAAATTCAAATTCACCCCAAAGTGCAAAAAATCTGAATATAAACACATTTAGTGTTCGCTGATGATCTCCTTCTTTTCTGCAAAGGGGATTCTTATTCAGTGAATAGACTGTATCAATGTGTTGTAAAGTTTGGAGCATGCTCAGGTTTTAGAAGCTAACCTTCCCAAAATCTGCTATCTATTACGGGTGGAATATCTGATAAACAAGATGAGATTGGTAATTCACATGGGGGTCCCTGAAGGTTCTCTTCCAATCAGATATTTAGGCTTCCTCTGCATAAGTAAGAGGATGTCTTACATTGATTGCAACCCTCTACTCTGAGGATATCAAGACCAGTTCCAGAATTGTGTTGAAGAACAAATTCTGTCTTATGCTGGAAGATTGCAGGTTATTAAGAGATGTTGTTTTGGGTATTCAGATTTTCTGGACATCAAGCCTACATCCTCCGCAGTAAAGAGTGCTACAAAAAATTGATGAGCTATGTAGGTGTTTTCTATGGGATAAATCAGAACATACTTTAAACCTCTCTGGTATCATGAGAAATGTCTGTGTTCAAAAGAAATATGGAGGTTTGGGAATCTTCTCGGCAAGACTTTGGGAAGCATTGCTACTGCCCTCAAATACTGTGGAGTATTCACATGAAAAGGGAACTTTTGTGGATTAAATGGTCCGCATGAAAATTATCTGAAAAGTAGTAGCATTTGGATGGTTAAAGCTAGAAAGGGAGATCTTGGATGTGGAAACAACTAATTGAGTATCAGAGATTAAATGTATGTGATATGTGTCGGAGGGATTGATAACCTCATTTCAGCTCCTCAGTTCATGCTGTAACAATCAAAAATTAAGATCTCTGACATTTATTCCAGGCTGTCACCTAATACACCTCAAGTGGCATGGCATGATACAGGTTTGGGAGGATTTAAGCTTCCAAAGCACAGTTCATACTATGGCTGGCAGTCCAGGATAAGCTTCAAACTCAAGACAGGCTCCTTAGACATGGAATTATTCCAGAATTCAGTATGTAAGCTTTGTGACTGTCTATCTCAGAGAGCAGAAATCACCTGTTTTTCGGTGCAATCTGTCAAAAAAGGTTTGGAATGGTATTATGGAATGGCTCAACTCAAAATGGAGATCTTGTGACTGGCAATACCTCTTGAACTGGTTCAATTTCAGGTTGAGGGTAAGGTATGAACAAAAGATTAAGAGGATGGCTTTTGCTGCCAACAGTCTATACTATTTGGAATGAAAGAAACTACAGAATTTTCAATCTAGAGAGCAAAGCTCCTGACATTTTACATGAAGAACATCAAGATAGATGTCCTCACTATCATGTTTGAATTTCATCAATCTGCGAATTGCAGGGAATGGTGGGTTCTGCCATATAGAGTATTATTGAGGAGTAGAAGGTACACAAAGACAGGAGGTGCACGAGCTGAACTATCCCCTGAGAGTTTATGCTGTTATGTAATATAGTTCTCATTTTTTTGATATCTCAATGTTGAAGTAGAGAATTCTTGATGTACAGAAATTCCTATTTTTGGAGATGAATATAATTTTTTTCATTTACCAAAAAAAACAAAAAAAATATCACTCAGGTGATTCGTATTTCCTGTCCATTTGCAGTTTTTCAGATGTTACTGTTCTAGCTAGTCCCTTACGGTCTACTTGACTGTCAGTAACAACAAAATAAAAATAAGAGAAAACAACTCTAAGGTGTTGACATATACATTTTTCGACAATATATATATATACCTACTATATAGTCAATTATATGTAAGTATTAACTATAGTCCTATATATATATAACAGCTACCTACTAATACTGACGCGCCATCCTTGCGAATTTTGCACCAAACGATTGGAGTGTTGCACTATAATCTGATAATCTCTGTTCGTTAGATAGTTATGGTGATAGCTTGCTCTGTTGCTGACAGGAAGAGGTAGACTTGACGCAATACGCGAATTAAACAGAATATAGTAATACCAAATAAGCTTATCATAGGCTTGCACCAACACTCTAATATCCTTCCCACCCAACAAAAAATGGCAAGAAAAGATTAGTCAACCATACAAAAGGTACACACTATGTTTGGTCCATTATAAAATATCTTTTATTTCGCACCTAATGGATGCTTGCTGCAATCTATGTCAATAAGTCTCCATGAACTCAATAATGAATAATAGTGATTGTGTACTTTGTGCGAACCCCTGTTGGTTTTTATTTATAGTTAATTATCGTTAATCATTTTTATTTTAAAACTATAGTAACCCTATTCTTTGGTCTCCTCTTGTTGCCGATATTAAACCGTAGCACGAAAGTGGTAGAGGTTCTTCGTTCTCCTCCTCCCTCTTCTGAGGATCGGAAATAATTACCTAGTTTGATATCATAGGGATAAATATGTCTATACTATACATAAAAGAGGATTGCCTTGTCAAAAAATTTTATTTCTATTTTTACCATTTTAGGTTTGAAAATTCTCAAATATATATGCTATTGGTTGTAATTAATCATTCACTAATTATATATAATCTCTTATTAATTATGTATTTCCTTACTTTTTTTAAACCTTTGTGCACATTATTATTTTATTATTTAAGTATGTTATTTCATAGAAAAATTAAATTTTATCTTTAATTTATCTTCACATAATATTTAAAATTCTAGAAAAAAAAATAAGAAAGATTCATTAGATTTATGCCTTGTAGCTTTCGGTTTTATCTCTTATGGAAGACTACATGTTACCTTTCATCTTATTAGCCTTTTAAAAGTATGATAATAGTATAAAAAATAATTTATATTTATTATAATTGTAATAGTATTTAATAGTATAATTATTTTAATAGTATTTTCTAAATTTATAAATTATACTATAATTTAATAATTATGCAATTTAGTAAAATATTTACTAATAGTATAATAAACTAATTATTAAATTATAATATAGTTACTAATAGTATTATTAGTATGCTATGTATAATATTATTATATTTAAAATAGAATACATAATATTTAAAATTCTAGAAAAAAATAAAAATAAGAAAAAGTCATTAGATTTATGCCTTGTAGCTTTCGGTTTTATCTCTTATAGAAGCCTACATGTTACCTTTTATCTTATTAGCATTTTAAAAGTATGATAATAGTATAAAAAATAATTTATATTTATTATAATTGTAATATTTTTTAATAGTATAATGATTTTAATATTATTTTCTAAATTTATAAATTATACTATAATTTAATAATTATACAATTTAGTAAAATATTTACTAATAGTATAATAAACTAATTATTAAATTATAATGTAGTTACTAAATAGTATTATAAGTATGCTATGTATAATATTATTATATTTAAAAGAGAAGAAATTATTTAATATATGAATTATAAGTATGCTATGTATAATATTATTATATTTAAAAGAGAAGAAATTATTTAATATATGATAATTATTTTAATAAATTATGAATAAATAGAGAAGAAATTATTTAATATATGATAATTATTTTAATAAATTATGAATAAATTATAATAATTATCCAAACTATAATAGTTAATCATTCAATTCTTTATACATGGTTTTCTCATATAGTTTATTTATTTAAATAAAATTATAATTGTTCATAATTTATATTGTTATGCAAATCATTTTATTATTTTATAGCCGACAAAAAAAAATTATAAAACATAAAACAAAATAAATATGCACTCGTGCAAAGCACGTACTTTGCACGTACATTATACTAGTAAAAAAAATATATATTTTTTATGACTTGATTGTCGTGATTGTGACTGCCATGTAGGTGTTGTCTTTTTTTTAGTGTTTTAGCGGACTATTAACTACAGCAATCTTACTCGTCATACTTGGAAGTTTCTCAGCAACAATGACTGGAACTAACAAATATAAAAAATAACTTAAATATGTAAATAAATATTAACGTGCTTGAAAGCTGAAAATTACTATCAACTGAAATACATACCGATTAGAAAGATTAAGATATGACATCAAAAGAAATATTCTAATGGACAGAGAATGAATTATATACGAAATTAAATTGCACACATAACAAAAGAAGTGATTTTGGACAATCCCAATAATAATTGAAGAGAAAAGGAAGAGAATTTTACCATGTTCAATAATTATTTCCACACTTGCCAAGTGAGGGTGAAAACTGGTGACTCTTGGTTATGGAAACAGTTGCTGAAAGTAAGGGATAAAGCTGTGAATCTTGTGGGAGGGACTGATATGTTAACTCAGAGTATCAGGTCTTGTTATAATCAATCCAAGATTCAGCTATCTGAGCTATACAAGATCCTATCTCCTATAAATGTCAACGTATCTGTACCTTGGGCTGATACAGTTTGGGAGAGTTCAAATCTATCTAAGCACTCTTTTATCTTGTGGTTAGCTATTCAAAATAGGCTTCTCACAAAGGATAGACTGCTTAAAAGAGGGGTAATTCAATCTGATCATTGCTCTCTGTGTGAAGGGGGATCGGAAAGTCACAAACACTTATATTTTGACTGCAGTTTTTCTATGACTGTTTGGAATGGGGTCATGGAATGGCTCAAGTTTAGTTGGAGGACATGTGATTGGAGATTACTTCTTGATTGGTATTGCAATAGCCTAAAGATGAAGGGTTCTAAACTGAAAGTGAAGAGAATGGCTCTTGCTGCAGTCGTTTACTACATTTGGAGAGAGCGTAATGAAAGGATCTTCAGATCGAAAAGTAGAAGCCCTGGCCAAATCATCAGGGACATTAAAGTTGATTTATATACCACTATCATCAACAATCCTTCGTTGCCTAATGAAGACTGGGGTTGGTTTCTTTCCCTGTAAACAGAAGGTTGAGTTTTTTTCTTTGTTTGTAGAGTTTTAGTTCTCATATTCCAAAGTATCTGAAATTATTGATGTACTTAACTTCTATATTTTGGTTTGTAAATAAAATCATTCATTTACCAAAAAAAAAAATAATTATTTCCACCAAGAGGGAGCTGTATAGTCCTCTCCCACTGATAGATGGATCTATAGAAACAACATGGAAATAGTGGTGTAGCCAGGATTTTGTCCTGGCGGTCTCTCCATATAACTTACAGTTCATTAAAAATGAAAACATGAACGACAAAATAAATTTTCAAACACATAAACTTTTATTTAATGCAAATAAAAAAATACATCAAATATTTTCATAATTTTCCTCAATTTTCACGTTTTGAAAACATTCAATGATAGACTCATTACTAATATTAAATATGCCTTTTTAAATTAATGTCACCAGACAATCATTCATCCACTAATCACATATCCGATTATGCAGCTTATTTTTAATAAAACTCATTGCAGAAAAGACCCTTTCTACGCTTGCAGTGGTCACCAGCATAATCAAGACTAATTTCAAAAGTAAATAAACCATTAGATATACACCATGGTTCTTTGTTTTCATGCTTTTCTTTCAAGCTCGCCAATACCACTGGTGTCCTACTCTAATGTCAATGGTGTCCTGGATGGTAAATTACAAGTAAAAATAAACAAATATATACAAAAAGTAGGAAATCCAGTGGTGTGATACGACACAACTGGACACTATTGATGTGATATGACACAACAGGACACTATGTAGCTCCGCAGCTGCATGGAAAATATCCAAAAATATTATCAGCTATCAACTTCAAACTAATAAAAAACTAACTAAAATTAGAGATCAAATAATAATAATAAATTAACTAAAATTAACTTTTTCAATACAAGAAAAAAATAATCACAGTAAAGCACCTTGATATATTTATACAACCTAGTCTCATTTGTAGGGGTGCATTCGGTCCGGATACAGTTCGGATATGATGCTTATCATATCCATATCCGCTTACCCATCTCGGATACGGATACGGGTATGGATACAGATATATTTCGGTAAGAAAAATTTATAACCATATACGCTAAAATCGGATACGGTTACGGATATACATGCGAATATATAAGCGGATATGCATGCAGATACAAAACAGATATGAGAAAACTAGATAGTATTGAGAAAAACATACTTCATGTGATACAAAAGAGTTTGTTAATATGTCCATTATAATTGAAAAGTTAAGATTAGACATCTTGATCATCAAAATTAACCACAAATCCATAATCTAAGAATCGAAAATATCGTAAGAGTATGACTAATATGTATTCGGATATTTCAGATACGGATACGGATATTTCACTACAAAACCATATCCGTAACCATATCTTATCGGTTATAGATTTGAGTAACCATATTAGTATCCTAACGGATACGGTTACAGATATTTTCTCGGATACGGATACGGTTTAGCACCCCTACTCATTTGCCCTGAAAATACCTTGACCGTGTTTTTTAAATGAGGTGAAAGATCATCATTCTTCTCCGATTTAAAGAATATTCACTAGTAGAAAAACGACCAACCTAGACGGAAATTTCCGTCTAGGTTGGTCTACAATCCGTCTAG
>NC_033796.1:37656989-37668029 GCF_001876935.1 Asparagus officinalis | reverse complement strand
TCTTGTGAATTTTTGAGTGATCTTATCTATGCTTGGGATATCTATTAGCATTTTTTGACGCCTACAGAGCCTAGGAAAGATATTAGCATAAAAAATATAAAATTAGCCTGATGTCACAATTGATGTAGATGATGAAGACAATACTCTAGAATTTTTTGAAAAATGATAAATGATAAACCTGAAGAAGGATTGATCTTAACTCAATAAAAAATAAAATAGAAGAAATAAAAATAATATTTTATGAATATTTTATAGAATAGTTTAATTATTTTAAGTGAAGAGAGTTTCATGAATTTTTTTCAGTACTTTTATATTCTTGTGTGGATGTTTTTATCATATAAAAGTATACTAGAGTTAGAATTAATCTTTAATTTATATTTTTTAATGAAGTCTATCAATGATTAGAAATAAATTTTATATTCTCTTTTGCATCGTTTTAACATACTTTAAATCAATCATTTTGCCATATTGGTTTTAAATATTCACCTTCATTGTATAACACTATTTTAATATTTTTTACTTTGTAATGTTATACTTTCTCAAATAAAGCTTAGTTTCATATCGGTCGAAAATAATATGAAAATTCAAATTATTTTTAAATTATACTTGTTTTTTGTCAATTCAAATATTAACATGAAAATTTAAATTGGGTGTATCTCATTTAAACAAACATTAAAAAATAATCGGGATGTAAGAGTTTAAAGAAAAAAATGAGCACAAACTGTCAAAAATACTTAATCATGGTATTAAATCACGTGCATTGCACGTGTATAAAAACTAGTATATGTAAATGCACGTAGCACTAGAAGTTAGAAAGGTGGAATAATAATTATTTATAATTAAAAATAATTTCTATGAAAATTATTTTTTAATTTGTAAGCCAAATGTCCGAAAATGTTGCCGAGGTGGTGTGCTAAAATATAACTATCACATGAAAATTTATTTCTCTAAGAAAAAATATTATTTCTATAAAACTTATTTTTCTAAAAAATAAATTATTTAGTCATTTTAAAAATATTTTAATATTTTTAAAATTCTGTGTTTTGGTAAGGACATTATTAGAAAACTAAATTTCATTCTCAATTGTGAATAAATCATACCAAACGTGAGAATGAGAATAAAATTATCATTTCATGAGTTTCTCTCAAGGGATTCATTTCCGATTTCATGGCGGAAAGCTCTAGTTCGATCGGCAAGAAGCGGGCGAGAGAGGATGATGACGGTGAAATTCTCAGTCTTGGTACTCCGTTTGATCTCCGATTGATTTACATTTAGTTCAAATTCTTGTATTTTTAGGACCTCGACTATGCTAATTTCTAGATGAATTGCTTGATGGTGACGAGTTTTAGAACTTTTAGGAATTGGAGTATCTAGGGTTTTGAACTTGAGCATATTATCCATGAAAAGCGTATTTTTTAAAACTTGTACTTATTTATGCATTTGAGACTGTATCTTAATAAGTTTATGCTTGTATAAATGCAGAGAACAATCTTACCTATAGTGATACCGCAATAGCACTTCAAATGATGCGTTCACAATTTCCGAAGGTTGAGAAGGTATTTCATTTTTTTTGTCCTCCTCTCTGTTTATTTGAAGTCTGTGATGAATTTTATTGCTCTTGTGTCCATGCATATCCACTCTAGCACCCATATATATTTTACTTAAAATTTTCAGGATACTTTTTGAAGTGTCAAAATAAGTAAGCACTTAATGTCACAAATATTTTAACAAAATCTTGGCCTCCGCATAACACCATGGTCAATCTTGAAAGAGAGGTTTTATATAAATTTATACTATTGTAAAAAAAATTGATGAGAGGATTAACAAACCCTGCGTAGACTAATTTTGGTGCTCTATTTTAATCTTTAATGAGCAGACCATTCTGATCATGACACCCTACCCTCCTCTTATACTCACTTGATTCTCCAGCAAGGGTTTGTTCAAAGCGGTCATGTTTTGAATAATTTATCGCTCATACGTTCACTAAGTTTCTTATCCGTTGATGATTACTTGATTGAGCTACATTGTAGATGATCCGTTCCGTTGAACTTGATCTACATATTCTAAAACCCCAACACATCAAATTTGGGGTGAACCTGTTGTGGTTTGACCCTTCATCCACTCGTATCAATTTTAACGGTTTTGAATGAATAGAACTTTTTACATGGCTCGACGGAGGGTCAAACAACGACGGGTTCACCCCAAATTTGGTGTGTTAGGGTTTTAGAATATGTAGATCAAGTTTAACGGAGCGGATCATCTACAATGTAGCTCAATCAAGTAATCATCAATGGATAAGAAACTTAGTGGACGTCCACTTAAGTTGATAGGAGTTTTACTCTATATATATATACTCATTCAATTATTTAACTCATGTGCACACATGTGAAGGTGGTCCTCTTTAAATAAGTGACCGCCCACTACCAAGCACTAAATTTGATTGGTGCTTAGGGGTTGTTTGGTTCATTTTCATAAAATTATGGAAATGAATTCTCTAACAAGAAACCAAATTTAAATTTTTTTAGGATGTGTAAGGAATCCAAAACTTGTATTTGATATGAAATGATAAAGTAAAGAATAGGAAAGCATATCCAAAACTCAAGTTTGTTTCATTTCCAAATAATAAGAAGAGTTGTGAGAGGAAATGATGAGTTGTCAACAAGTTGTCAGCTTTCTAGCCTATTTCCTAGCCAAAAGATAGGAAATGGGCTGTAAAAAAAAAGCCACTATTTAGAGGCTTTTAAAGAAACCTTTTCTTGAAAAAAATTGAAACAAAAGCAACTTTTGGAATTCTAAAATGGTAAAAAACCTACTTTTTGTTCCAAATCCTAAAAAAACACATTGTTTCCAATAATTTAGGATGAACCAAACACGCCCTTAGTACCAAACATACTCATTATCCATTATTTTAAAAGTAGAAACAACCCTCAGATAAAATATAACATTGAAAATAAACCTCTTTAAAATTCAACAATTACCATCAACCTCTTGAAAATTTCCAATAATGACAAATAAACAATTAGTCATTTCATAATCAAGATCCATAGCTAATGGAATATGCTTTTTCCTTAGAGTTTATTAGCCTCATAGCGCATCACATTGAAGGGGGAAATAATTAGATTATTAAAGTGTGTAGGGTATAAAAAAATAGGATACTATATTGTGAATTTGAGCAAATTTTAAGATGAGAACATAGGTTTGCCATGAGAATCAAATTACTTATGCAAATTGCATTTTTTTAATAAAAGGATTTTGACCTTTGTGTACTATATATTGTAAATTTTACTTAATGTGAATTGATCAAGTAATTTTGACTTTAGTCATGGTAATTTTAGTACTTTTGATTATCTGTATTGGTATATAGACAATAATTTTTTTTTTTACTTTTTCAGAAAAATATAAAAGAAACATTTCACAACCGAGTTAGTGAGGAAAAAACTAAAAAATAATAATAATGATATTTACCCATGTGCAATGCACATGCATTCACACATAAAGGATAATATATATATATATATATGGTGAGGTTCTAATAAAAACCTTCTTAGCCTAAAAACTAAAAACCTATGTGGGTCATTGGATCTATCTTATCCAATGGTTGAGATTAGAGCTTACACTGCAGTGAATCCAGATTCAGTTATGATAATAAATGCCATTATTAAAGAGTGTAATAAATTTGTCTGTCATTAAAAAGTGTAATAAATGCCATTATTCTTCAAAAAAACAAACACCTCACATAACTGAATCTGGATTCACTGCAATAAATGTCATTATTCTTCAAAAAACAAACATTCCAGCGAATCCAGTTTCACCTCACATAACTGAATCTGGATTCACTGTAGTGAATCGAGATTCACTACTGTGAATCTGGATTCACTCCAGTGAATCTGGATTCACTATAGTGAATCTAGATTCACTCATATATAGGGTGAGGAATTCCAGTTGAAAAAACGAAGACACGTATAAGTGAATCTCGATTCACTGCAGTGAATCCAGATTCAGTTATGTGAGGTGTTTGTTTTATAAAGAATAATGACATTTATTGTAGTGAATCCAGATTCAGTTATGTGAGTTGTTTGTTTTTTTGAAGAATAATGGCATTTATTGCACTCTTTAATGGCAGACAAATTTATTGTACTCTTTAATAATGACACTTATTGTCATAACTGAATCTGGATTCACTGCAGTATGAGCTCTAATCTCAACCATTGGATGAGATAGATCCAATGACCCACATAGGTTTTTAGTTTTTAGGCTAAGGAGGTTTTTATTAGAACCTCACCATATATATATATAATTACTATATATAATTTATATATATATATATTTATATATATATATATCAGAGAGAGAGCAATATGGGTATGCTTGGTTACCAAGCACAAAAATTGTGCTTGTAGTGATGTGTATATATCCCTCTCACTCATTCAAATATGGACCACATTTACATGGGTAGTGAGTGGATGAGATGTGACACATCATTACCAAGCAAAAATTTATGCTTGTACCAAGCATACCCATTTTCATTTACTATATATATATATATATATATATATATTATAATATATATATATATATATTAATATATATATAATATATATATATATATATATATATATATATATATATATATATATATATATATATATATTATATATATATATATATATAGAGATAAAAAACTTCCTATCAACTTAAGTGACGTCCACTAAGTTTCTTATATATATATATATATATATATATATATATATATATATATATATACTATATATAAATATATAATATATATTATATATATATAATATATTAATATATATATATATATATATAATTAATATATATATATTATATATATATACTATATAATCATATAGCTATATTATTACACAACACAACACTATTCTTTTGAGTGCAGTTTGATCCAAATTGGTAGACACTTGGTGAATTTTAAACGAGAGAATTTTCATTATCTAATGAAATAATCCAAACTTGCGAATGCTTCTACTTCTGTGAACATAAATTAGACAATTTCCTGGTTATATATATGGGATTGCATCTTTCTCTGTAAAATCTAACTTGTGAGCTATATGCAAGTGAAATACTAACATTACCACTAACATATTCATGTAGCTCGTGATTTTCATTAACAAAACATAACAACATGCGATTTCTCTTACCTTCAGCTGCTCAGGAACACTACTGAGCAAAAATGAATCAGCCCCCAAAACCTCAGTTGCTTCCTTTTCCTTGCTCGGACTCGTACTAATCACAGTAACTCTCATTCCAAAAGCCTTCGCAAACTTCACAGCCAAGTGTCCCAGTCCACCGAGCCCGACCACACCCAAATGCTTTCCGGCCTCGTTGAACCCAAAATACCTCATCGGTGAATAAACCGTTGTCCCTGCACACATCAAAGGAGCAGCTCTTTCCAGGGGTAAACCCTCGGGAATCCTGACGCCGAAATGCTCCTTGACGATGACAAAGTTTGAGAACCCTCCGTAGATTGTTGACCCGTCGGTGTATTTCGAGTTGAACGAGCGAACGAGTTTCGCGCAGTAGTTCTCCGCGTCTTGGTTGCAGCTGTCGCAGTCGAGGCAGGAGTCGGCCATGTAACCCACGCCAACCTTGTCGTTGATTCTGAATTTTCGGACGCCGGGTCCTGCTTTAATTACCGTGCCTACAATCTCATGACTGTAAAAGAGTTCAGGTGATATGAGAGGATCGATTGGGATCGATCAACTTAATTAATGAACGAGGCGAACGCCGATCGATGAAGTGATGAGGTGTTTTTATAATTTACCCTGGGATGAGGGGGTACCGAGCACTTCCCCATTCGTTCTTGATGGTTGAGAGATCGCTGTGACATATTCCGCAGTATAGTACTCTCAAGATGATATCGTCACCGCGGGCTTCTCTGCAAACAGGAGGCGAAAGTTGTCCTTAATTTTAACAAAACTTTGTCATCGTCAAGGCGAAAGAATTTAAGGGGTATATATTTATATTAAAAAACAAACCCTAAAATAAAATACCAAGGTTACCTGAGTGAGAAGTTGAAGGGAGAAAGGACTCCGCTGTCGTCTCTCGCTGCCCATCCTACTGCTGCTTGCGAAAACTCCGCCATCTCTCCTTCTCTCCCTCAACCGGTGATATTGGGATAATCTTTTTCTCCCCCCACTTTATTTATTTATTTTTGGGGCGAGTGGATGCATCCGGCTCAGTCAATCATGGAAACGTAATAATTAATCCAAATGAGCGTGTCGTTAGGTGGCTGAACCCGATCCAATTTCGAGGGCCATACCTGTTATCGGTATCCACTTGGTTGCAAATAGGCGCAGGTTATATGAACCCTAATCAGATTTTGCTCCGGTCTAAATTCAAAATCTAGGTTCATGATTTCCTGATGGATCTAATTCAATTTCCAACTCGAGATTCATGAATTGCTCATGCATCAAAAATATTAGCCTGGGTCATATGCCAGGACACTCCACATACGGTTAGGTCTAGTGAATTTGGATCTAAACCCAACAAAATCTAAACTCCGCAAACCAAAACAAACTTAATTTAGGGAGCTGTTTGGACTAGGATCCTCTCCTCATGAAAAGTTCCTAATATCTCCTCATGAGGAGATCCTGGCCTTTCATTTTGATCATGGCCTTTCATTTTGCCACCCATCCTTGTGGGCCTCCCTGCCAACTCTTCCCTCTCCTCATGAGGAGATATTAGGATGAGGAGAGGATCCCAAGTCTGTTTGGTAACCATAGTGTTTTTGTATGTTTCCATAATGTTTTTACCAAAAGAAGAGACCATTGTGTTTTTTATGGGAAAACAAAACAGTTATGGGCAAAGAGCAAAAATAAAACACTTATCTCAAAATACAAAAATGCGTTTTAAATTGTGTTCTGAAATTTGGGGGATGTTTTGACTTTATTAATACTAGTTTTTATACAGATAAAAAATGCACGTGATTAAATATCATTATTATTTATTTTTTGGTTTATTTCCTTACTATAGCTCAGTCAAATTCATTTTGAATTGAAATATAAACAAATTTCTACACAAAGAACTTGGCATGCGGAAGGATAGTATTATAAAGGTAAAAAACACTAACACCTTGTTTGGTATGTGGAAATCAAATGAAGCGAGAATGGAAAGAGGAAGGGAATGAAACCAAAATAATGTGCGAAAGGAATGCTATTTTTCATTCTCATGTTTGGGTGCAATTTAGAGAATAAATTGGGAATAAACTTATTTGAAAATTTATATTTTTTTTTTCTTTTTCATTTAAGTCAGAATGCCCATTCCCTACCATCTTATTGGAAATGCTCATTCTCACTTAAGAGGGAATGAGAAGAGAAATGGGAATCAACATTCTAGCTTCCAATATGAGGTCATGTTTGGTACAAATGAATAAGAAGTGAGAATTGTCATTCCATTCCCAATCATTTTCACGTAACAAATGAGGCGTAAATAGCTAACAATTTACTAAGCAGATTCTTCTGACATTTGCTAGATGGGAAATCATTCAATTTGTGAAGAAATTTTTCCTTTTGGGTTTCCTTGCAATATATCCATCAAGTTCTTATTTGTGGTTTCGCTCATATTTGCATTATCTAATACCTGAGGAAGGATAGTGTTAGTGTTGTGAAAGTGAAAAACACTAAATAGCTAACAGTTTCTTTTCCATTTGATGTGAACTCCATATCAAATTTTATCCCAAATGATGTGAATGAGAAAATGATGTGATACGCTCTAGTGTGGCTTCGAAACTCAATTTCTTATAGTGATTGCATTGTATAAAGGGCATGTAATTCATCTAGAATATTCACATCTGCTAGGTGGATTTCACCATTGTCACAATAAAATATTGGAGGCTTGTGTTCAAACTTTTTGGCTCCAAAAAAGACACAAGATTTTGGAGTGCGTAGCTTATATAATTAGAAACATATTGGTTCATGGAGAATTTGTCCTAGCAAATATATTATTACTCAGTATTAAATCAATGTTATTACATAATATAAAATGATCCTTTAAATAAATTATAAAGTATATATATGCAAACATTGATCCTCATAGGCTAGTAGTTGAGATTCATATATATATATATATATATATATATATTTATGCTAGAAACTGTTGTGTAGTGATTATGAAATCCAAAAATAGAGAATAAACTTCTACAAAAGAAAATTAATTTAATATGTTAAATTAGGGATTAATTTACAAATGTATATGCACACTGTAGATAGCTAGAGAAAATAGGGTATAACTTTATGGAATAAATCTCCAGCAAAAAAAAGGAATTAAAATGGTATTGTCCTATAGTTAAACTAATAAATGTTATAAGATCTTCTTTTTCTATTAACTATTAAAAGTAGTTATTAAAATTATTAAATATAAACAATGTGAATGTCCCTTAATATTCACCCTATTGGGTTGTCCTTTTTTAATTTCAAGGTATTTTCTATAGATTACAATTTTTTTGGAGCTATATGTAATTCCTATATCTTCATTATACTATTAGGTTCAAAATTCTTAGGGGTTTTTTATTTTAAATTTTGATGGTTTGAAATTCTCAAGATTTTTTGTAAATTTACAAAAGAGACAATAAAAATACAAAATTAAATGACATGAAGATACAAATTTCAACCTGAGAAAATAGGATATTTTTATCTAATTATCAGTGAACAAACTTTCATGGCACGTTTTTTTGACGCAATCATTATTATTGTTATTATTAGTTGGACATAAATTTGCATAATGATACGCTTTATGCTGTAAATTAAAATTACAAAGTATTTATGGGCCTATTTGTAATTTTATAATTTCTATGTACTGTTAGGTTTGAAAGTCCCATAGTTTCTTTAAAAAATTTAAATTTAGATGGTGTTTTTTAATCATTTTAAAAAAAAAAATTCTAGGGTGTTTTCTAGATATTACAAATTCTTCAGGGCTATTTGAGATTCTTATATTTTCAATTAGGTTTAAATTTTTAGGGTGTATTTATAAGTTTCTAATTTGTGAGGGGTTTTTTTCGTTATTGTTTAAAATTTTAGGGATTTGCAATTTTGTGGGATTTTTTTTACAATTTATGAAACTTTTAAGATATTCTTTACAAATTAAAATTGTTTAGAGGACTGTTTATAATTCTTATATTTCCAATATATTATCACATTTGACATTGTGAGGATCTATTTACAATCTTTTTAATTTTCATGATTTTAAAGCTTTTTTTGTAAATTTTCAACTGGAGGAGGTTTTCATACTTTTTGGTACTTTTAGGGTGCTTTATGTAAATTACAAACTACTTATGGGTCTATTTTTAATTTCCAAATTTTCAGTATAATGTTTTTGAGGGTTTGAAATTCTCATGGTTTTTTGTAAATTTTCAATTATAATTTTTTCACAAATTTTGAAACTTTTAGGGTATTTTATGCAAATTAAGAATTACTTATGGGTCTATTTATAATTACCATATTTTCAATGTACTATTAGGTTTGAATATCTCAAGTTTTTTGTTAATCTTGAATTTTGATGGTGTTTTGGAGATCTTTAAAGTTGTAGGGCGTTTTATATAAGTTATAAAGTTTTTAGGAGTTGTTTGAAATCCTTATATTTTTAATTTACCATTCGGTTTGAAAATTTAGGTTGTTTTTATAAATTTCTAATTTGTGAGGGAGGTTTAAGTTATTGTTTAAATTTTTAGAGATTTGCATTTTTGAGAAATTTTTGCACGTTTAGAAACTTTTAGGATGATGTTGAAAATTGAAAATTATTTAGGAGTATATTTTTAATTCTTATATTTCCATTGTACCGTTAGGTTTTAAATTCTCTGGCTCTTATTATAAATTTTAATTTTCATTGTTTTGCTATTTTTTAAACTTTCAGACTATTTTTCATAAATTACAAATTGTTTATGGGGGCCATATTGAATTCCTATATCTTCATAGTATTATCAAGTTTAAATTTCCCGGTTTTTTGACAAATTTGAATTTTTGGTGTGTGAAATTCTCGGGGTTTTTTGTAAATTTTTAGTTTTGAGGGGTTTTTTACAATTTTTGAAAATTTTAGGATACTTTGTGCAAATTGCTAACTATTTATGGGTCTGTTTTTATTTTTCATTTTTTAGTGTATTGATTGAGACGGTTTGAAATTCTCATGGTTTTTCACAAACTGTCAATTTTGAGGGGTTTTTTAGAATTTTTGTTACTTTTAGTGTGTTTTATACAAATTAAAAACTATTTGTAGTTCTATCTGTAGTTCTCATATTCTCAGTGGACTATTAGGTTTGAAATTCTCAAGGTCTTTTTAGAATTTTTAATTTGAATTGTTTTTTTTTTTTGCAAGTTTTTAAATTTTTAGAGTAGTGTTTTCTACAAATTATAAATTGTTTAGGGGCTGTTGTTCAATATTTTTCTAACAATGCTATATGGTAAGATTTTGTTGATTAGAAATTTAAGATATCAAGAGACTTATTAATTATGAGAGATGGATTGAGCCGATTATGCGGTGTATCTCTTATGTTGAATATATAGCAAAAATCATTGTTCTATTATGCCGACAAGGGGTCTTCGTCAAGGTGACCCTTTTGTCACCGTATTTATTCCTTCTTTGCAGCGAAGACCTCTCAAATTTATTACATGGCGCTGAAAGAGCTGGAGATTTACATGGTGTATTTATAAGCAGGAGTAGTCCAAATTTCTCTTCAGATTTCTATAATTCTCATATAAATAACTTGATGTTATTTTTTTGGGAAAAATGTGTCCAGGCCCCAAAAGTGGGAACTTCGTGTGACTAGCCCCCCTGTACTTTGCCCCATGTAGGAATAGCCCAAATACGCATAGTATTTGCGACGAGGCCCGAATTGACTCTTTTCAGAAAAAGCCCAGCGGAAGTTACTATCTTGCCCTCTGATGGCGACTGAGCTGGGTTAATGTGCCCCTCACCTTTACAAGTACTCTCCCTCTCTTTCTCTCTCTTCCACCTAGCACCGTCATCAAGAACTCTTCATCTTCCTAATTCTGTACGAATTTCAACGTTTCT
>NC_033796.1:37643729-37655989 GCF_001876935.1 Asparagus officinalis | reverse complement strand
TTTCATGAGTTTTGATAAGCCCAAAAGGTATTTTCGTATGAAATTGAGTTCTCTATAATATGGATTACACGAATCAAAGGTTTCAGTTTATAAAAGTTCACAAATTTTTCTGTTTAATGAAGATCTAGATCTGAAATTGCTTAAACAAAGAGTTTAATCATTTTACTGTTATCAAAACGTTTTTAACATGTTTCTCTTGTATTTAGAATTTTGGGTATATGGTTTACATGCTTAAAAATGCATTGTTCTTCTACTGTATGATTTTAGAGAAGTTAGAACTTTTATTTGTCATAAAATAAAAATTTTGTTTCAGGTTTTGAGCTGACAGAAACCCAGACTTGGGCTTTTGTCAGCTCTGCTGTCGACCGCGGCGGTCGACTGCTGGGCACGCGGGAGGGCTGCGGTCGACCACAAAGCCATTACGGTCGACCGCGACGCTCTGGCGGTCGACCGCGATGCCGCAACGGTCGACCGCCAGGCGCGTATTCGACCGCCGCACAGTCTGTTGTAAAACCCCTGTTCTGTATGTTTTATTCATGTTCGAGGATTTTGCCTATTATTTGACTCTAGTTTTTAGTCTTACTATGTATCCATGCATGATAGATGACCTGAGGGTACTAATTGGGGATATACACACACTGATTTGAGTGTGAATTGATATAAGTAGATTTCACTATGTATCTCAGCGATATTTTCACCATTTCACAGTCCTCGTGTTGGACTATAATCCATAGAAGTCCTCATGATGGACTATAATCCATAGAAGTCCTCGTGTTGGACTACAATCCATTTCAGTCCTCATGTTGGACATTTGCCACTTATTCCATTAGTTTGGAAACCACAGTATATAGTCCCTGTATCGGACACATTTCTTAACCCAGCATATGACCTTCTCATAGGAGTTTATGACATGACATTTATGTAGATTTTGACATGATATCCATGTAAGTAATAACATGATACTCATGTAGGCTATGTTATGGCACTGTATTGATGCTCTGATATTTGTTGTATTTCTTTTATTTTTGTTCCTGTACTAGAACCTCGGGTTTGGTGGTTAGGGGTTTACAATTTGAGATATAAGGTATATACATGAGGGTTTCCTTATTTGGATTATTTCGCTCGACGTACCTATTCTCGTGTTGTAAATTTCTAAATACTAAAACCCTCTTTAGTAAGATCAATGATTTTTAGATCTATTATGTATTATCTGTATTTTCTTATACAACGAGCCCTGTTCCCTTAGGGTTGGTTGTGATGTTACAGTCGAGGAGAAGTCATTCGGATCGGGCATGTGAATTTTAGATTTTAGAAGTCAGATTCCTTGGCCACGTCATCAGTAGAGAGGGCATAGCAGTGGACCCGGCTAAGGTCACTACAGTTCTTGATTGGGAGCCACCGAAGACGGTGACAGAGATTCGCAGCTTTTTGGGTTTAGCTGGATATTATAGGAAGTTCATTCAGGACTTCTCGAAGATTACGACACCTATTACACACCTTACTAAGAAGGGTGTATAGTTCATATGGAGCATGGAGTGCCAGAAGGCCTTTGATATTTTGAGGCTAAGTTGACTACAAGCGCCGGTTCTGACTATTCCGAGCAGTGACAGGACATTCGTTGTGTATACAGATGCATCATTGGCAGGCTTGGGAGGTGTATTGATGCAGACTCAGAGGGTAGTAGCCTATATCTCACGGCAGTTGAGGGTGAATGAGCAGAACTATCTCACTCATGACTTGGAGTTAGTAGCCGTGGTATTTGCACTGAAGTCATGGAGGCACTACTTATATGGAGTACAGTTTGAGTTATTCACAGACCACCAGAGTCTGAAGTACCTCTTCTCCCAGAAGGAACTCAATCAGAGACAGAGGAGATCTGTTGAGTTTATTAAGGACTACGAGTTCGCGATCCAGTATCATCCGGGGAAGGCGAACGTCGTAGCAGATGCATTAAGCAGGAAGCGTCGGCATCGGGTTTCGGCTTTGAGGTGTTCGCTGCATCGGGATCTTATCACTCTTAGCCAGTTTGACTTCAGACCTGAGGTTGGTAGTACCAGTGAATTCTTGGGAGCTATGTCAGTGCAGCCATCTTGGAGTGACAGAGTTGTCAGAGCTCAGTTGGAAGACTCTTAGATTCAAATCCGTAAGGAGGAGATTTCCAAAGAGCCTAAGGAAGACTAGACCATTAGAGCAGATGGAGGATTGCGGATGAAGGGTAGACTGGTTATGCCAACCAGTGCAGAGCTGAAGAGGGAGTTATTTGATGAGGCGCACCATACTCGGTACACAGTACATCCAGGGACTACCAAGATGTACAAAGACCTGAAGAGACGTTTCTGGTGGAGTGGTATGCGGAGAGAGATTCCAGACTATGTGGCTAGATGTTTTACCTGTCAACAGGTGAAGGCAGAGCATCAGAGACTGGCAGGGACGCTTCAGCCTTTGCCTATTCTGGAGTGGAAGTGGGCGGATATTTCTATGGACTTTATAGTGGGGTTGCCGAAGTCGAAGAAGGGAAATGATTCCGTTTGGGTGATAGTGGACCAATTGACGAAGTCAGCATATTTTATCCCGGTGAGGACCACTTATATAGCTGAGGCTTATGCGAGGATCTTCATTCGGGAGATAGTTCGACTTCATGGAGTTCCGGACACGATCGTATCGGATCGAGGATCGGTTTTTACTTCACATTTTTAGAGGAGTTTCCAGGACTAGTTTGGCAGCAGGCTATGTTATAGCAGTGTATTCCACCCCCAAACGGATGGTCAGACGGAGAGGGTGAATTAGGTATTGGAGGACATGTTGCGGGCCTGTGTCATTGACTTCCAAGGCAGCTGGGAGGATCATATTCAATTGGTAGAATTCGCTTATAACAACAGTTATCAGGCGACGATCGGTATGGCTCCATATGAGGCATTGTACGGGAGGCTTTGTAGATCACCGATATGTTGGGCAGAGCCAGAGGATAGCTTGATGCTTGGGCCAGAGCTAGTGAGGCAGACTACCGAGAAGGTAGCATTGATCAGGGAGCAAATTCTAGCCGCTCAAAGTCGGCAGAAGAGTTATGCAGATAAGAGGCGAAGACCCTTGGAGTTTCAGGTGGGAGACTCAGTCATGCTAAAGGTATCGCCTATGAAAGGCGTACAGCGATTTGGGCGACGGGGGAAGCTTGCGCCGAGATATATTGGACCATTTTAGATTTTAGAGCACATTGGAGCTGTGTCATACAGACTAGATCTTCCAGGATCGATGCCTAGTATACACAATGTGTTTTATGTTTCTATGCTCAAGAAACACTTGCATGATGAGGAGCAGCAGCGAGTATTGGATGCACCAGAGATTGAGCTTCAGGAGGATTTGACTATTGTCGAGATTCTGGTTCGTATTCTTGCCAGAGAGGACAAGAGACTTAGAAATAAGGTAATTCCCTTGGTGAAAGTTCAGTGGAACCGAGGAGGCATTGAGGAGATTTCTTGGGAGCGCGAAGAGGATTTGCGTCGCGACTACCCACACCTATTCGAACAGGTAAATTAAAATTTTTATGATGTGTATCTTGTATGATGTTTATATCTTTAGTTATATTTACATTTAACACTAGAATGGGAATATTCGTGCTTAATTCTTAATCTTTCGGAACACATGGTATATATTTGGGGGTTCCTTGTTTGGATTTTTCACCTGATGTACTAGTTCCACTAGATTAGAGTTCGAGCGGGAGTATTACCATTTTAGATCGTTAGATATAAATAATTCTATATGTTTATCTAGAAGTTCATATTGCGAGATGTGTATGATTTTCGAATTTCGAGGACGAAATTCTTTTAAAGGGGGAAGAATGTAAAACCCCAAAATTTTAAAATGAAAATGTGTGAATTAATAGTAATAAATATTTCTTTTGTGATAAATAATCATATATATATTAGATGAATGTGATTATCTGTGTTTGAGAACCCATCAAGTGATTCTATGTGAGAGAAATCAATAGATAGTCCAGCAGACAACAGAGTTTGATTTTCCTTTTGTGCGGTCGACCGTGACGGTCGACCGCGTAATGGACATAGACTTTTTTTTTCTGGGTTTGGGTTTTAGCGGGTTGTTTGGGTTCTTAGCGGGTTTTGGGTCGGGTTATGGGATTAGTACATATACTAATCAACCCAAAAGAGCCTCTCTTCACCTGAGATCCAAAACCCTAGCCCCCTTCTCTCTCCTCTCTAAACCCTAGCAGCAGTTGGCATTTTTGGGAATTTTCAAAGAGGTTTGCAATGGGATTTCGCAGTTCAGGTTGAAGGAGATCATCTACAGGAGATTCGGCAGCACCTGAGGCGAGTATCATCTCGCCCAATCCCTCACCCATATTTTCTATGATTTTCTTTTGATTTTTTTATGAGTTTTGATAAGCCCAAAAGGTATTTTTGTATGAAATTGAGTTCTCTATAATATGGATTACAAGAATCAAAGGTTTCAGTTTATAAAAGTTCACAAATTTTCTGTTTAATGAAGATCTAGATCTGAAATTGCTTAAACAAGAGTTAAAACATTCCACTGTTATTAAAACGTTTTTAACATGTTTCTCTTGTAGTTAGTTACGGTTGACCGCGATGCTCTGCGCGGTCGACCGCGATGCCACAGCGGTCGACCGCCAGGCACGTATCAGAGCGCGGTCGACCGGTGCAGTCGACCGCCGCACAGTCTATTGTAAAATCCTTGTTCTGTATGTTTTATTCATGTTCGAGGATTTTGCCTATTATTTGACTCTAGTTTTTAGTCTTACTATGTATCCATGCATGATAGATGACCTGAGGGTACCAATTGGGGATATACACACACTGATTTGAGTGTGAATTAATATAAGTAGATTTTACTATGTATCTCAGCGATATTTTCACCATTTCACAGTCCTCGTGTTAGACTATAATCCATAGAAGTCCTTGTGATGGACTATAATCCATAGAAGTCCTCGTGTTAGACTATAATCCATTTCAGTCCTCATGTTGGACATTTGCCACTTATTCCATTAGTTTGGAAACCACGGTATATAGTCCCTGTATCGGACACATTTCTTAACCCTGCATATGACCTTCTCATAGGAGTTTATGACATAACATTTATGTAGATTTTGACATGATATCCATGTAAGTAATAACATGATACTCATGTAGGCTATGTTATGGCACTGTATTGATGCTCTGATATTTGTTGTATTTCTTTTATTTTTGTTCCTGTACTAGAACCTCGGGTTTGGTGGTTAGGGGTTTACAATTTGAGATATAAGGTATATACATGAGGGTTTCCTTGTTTGGATTATTTCGCTCGACGTACCTATTCTCGTGTTGTAAATTTCTAAATACTAAAACCCTCTTTAGTAAGATCAATGATTTTTAGATCTATTATGTATTATCTGTATTTTCTTATACAACGAGCCATGTTCCCTTGGGGTTGGTTGTGATGTTACTCGCTAGCGCTTTGACGCTCGTTGTCCCTCCCTCTTTCAGGTAACGAGTCAGGAGCCCGGAGAGTCGCAGGTTGATGGCGATGCATTTTAGCTTCAGCTGTCTATTTAGTTATATATTTTCTTTTGGAGTTCCACAGTAGGCTTTTGTTTAGACATTTGAGAGTCTTGTTCTAGAAGTTGTAAAGGTTGTGTGCCTTATTTCCTTCTTGTCGGATATTTGTATTTGAGACCTGTTGAGTATTCCAGTTTATCTACTCAGACCTTGATTATGTATTTCTGTATGTTGGATGATGAGACGTTTATTTGATTATTAACATTTCATCAGTCTTTCTTGTATTATCTTTTACTTGCTTTTGAACCTACACCTATTGTTGACTCTACTAGATAGATGTTAATTGTGATGGTGAAATATGTTATTGCACGGTGTGGTGCATGGCAGGTTTGACATACTTGGTTTCACCTTGGACTGCAGCCTTGTGTGAACCCAGGGGTGTCACAAGAAGTCACTCGGTGTCAGGGGAGAGAAGTCTTTTCAGTGCTCTGGGTTTGTCAGAGTAGGCAGGGTGTAGGATAGGTCGGTTGTGTGTAGGATAGGTTAGTTGTGTGGTCGTCCTTCTTTCTCCAGGTGGCGGCAGGCGATTGGAGGAGAAGTCATTCGTGCATAGGAAAGTATTATGGCGATCTTCTGGGAAATGGCTTGTAAGTCGATAAGTGGCTCGTGCAGGAGATCATTGTCAGAGTGTATATCTTGATGGAACTGGTCAACTATAGCTTCGAGTGACATTTAAAGTGCCGGTTGGATCTTATCCCTTTAGTTGAGGCGGGTTGATCCGTGAGCCATCATTATGATTTGGCAACCCAACAGTCGAGTGGCCTTCGGGTCGGGCGTGTAATCGAGTCGTCTGCTAGAGCAGTCGTCTTAATTGCGAGGGAACGACTGATCCTGTTCTTCGAGTCGGTCATGATGACCTATCGGTCGGAACAAGGCTTGTCTACTCGTCTAGTCGAGGGACTTGGCTCTGACTGTGCTTTTGAGCCTCTAAAGTTGATTCGGACCATAGCTCGCTTGGGATTATGCAGGTATTCTTCCGATACTTCTATTTTGGTACGGTGAATGACCATAACAGTTGGCCCCTCTCAGTCAGAGCTGACTTTGGTCGGGTCTGGGTGAAACAGGAGTGGGTTTGCTCCGAACATTTTGGGTTTTCTAGCCTGCTGATCGTGGCTTAGGGACGTGGCGTGGAGTGCGCTCAACCGCTACCCTTTAGTGAATTGATGGTGTCGGTTTTGGGAACCGTTTCTTCATAGGAAATAAGGCGTCAGGGGTTAGAGCGGGCGGCGCCTCGCTTTGCCACTGGATTAGTGTGAGCGGCGGTTCGCATCTCCAATGATCCGCTTTAGATTCTCGAAGTGTATCTGCATTGGTTGCTCCAAGGATTGGGCCTTTTGAATTCTCCCACCTGTTTCTTCAGGGGTTTATAAATAGTTGCTGGCACTATTGGAAGAGTACTCTATCTCACGAACATTTTTCTTCGTAGGTACTTTTATTTCTTTTTCTAAGAGATTTCATCATGGCCTTTCCTCAGAATGACCGTGAGAGGAAGCTTAGGATTCTGTACTTATCTCGGTCGAGGATGTCTATGGATGATGTGGCGTGGTTGCACGATAGGTACGACATCTCAGTGCGACGATGACCATATGGGCGCCGGACAGCTTGACTCTGGTGCACATGCATGGTAAGGACCGGGTGCCTCTTTATTGGGCGCACCTGCAGTGTGGGCTGCGCCTGCCACTGCATCCCTTTGTAAGGGAAGTTTTTGCGGCTCTAGGCACCTGCAGTGTGGGCTGCGCCTGCCACTGCATCCCTTTGTAAGGGAAGTTTTTGCGGCTCTAGGGGTTTCTCCTTGTCAACTCCACCAGCACGTCATCTGCACTTTGATGGCGTTATAGACGTCTGCTCCGAGGCAGAGGTGGTGCCTAGTATTAGCTTGTTGGGGCACGTGGTTAGTGTGGGGTCCGCTGAGGGGGACCCCCACTATTTCTTCTGCTATCGAGGCGATTTTCACTTGGATGTCGACCTCCCTGAGTTGGATGAAGAATGGAAGAGGTCCTTCGCCTGGGTGTTCGGTACAAACAATATATTGTCCTGCTTGGGTTGGTCCGAGGTGCAGGAGAATGTACTGGAGCTAAGGGCTCTTAGCGACCCTAAGGCCAAAGATCTCGAGAAGCTTCGGGGTCTTCTCGGTCTTCAGGAGTCCAGAGCTTTGGTCAGAGAATAATTCCCAGAGATGAGTGAGTCCTCCTCTGGCTCTGAAGCGATAGTCCTTCCTCCACCAATGGAGGTCTGTAGAAGAGGTATCGACTCGGAGGAGCTGAGTTCTCCCAGAAGGCCTTTGAAGAAGATGAGGAGGGATTCTGAGGGTGATGACTATGAGCCTTAGGAAAGAGCTTTTTAAGAATAGATGTCGTATCCCCTCTCCCTTTTTCTCTTTCTTTATCTTTTGCCCTTTTTAAGCCCTGTTGGGCCCCTGTTTTGTAGAAGATGTACAAGACTCTTTATTGAATGAGAGTGATTTTTCTTGTCTTTTGATTTTGAGAGTTGCTGAATGATTTGAACATGTTGTACTTTGCTGCTCTCTCTTTTTTTTATAATGTCGGTCCCTCGGATCCTTGTCTCGGGTTCATCTAGGTAGGGAACGATAGGTGAAGCGATGACTTGAGGAGGCCTTTGAAGAGGATGAGGGCACCAGAGTTCCAGGGGTCACCAGACCCCCTTGCAGCCCATAAGTGGAAGGAGGATGTGAGTAACATACTTGACATACTCAGTGTGGATTCAGTTCAGAAGCAGAGGTTGGCATCCTACAGTCTAAAGGGAGATACCGGGAGATGGTACCGACTTTAGTTTACCTCAGAGCAGAGGATGAACCTCACCTGGGAGGACTTCATATACTTCTTTGATGGGCAGTACATTTCTTCTGCAGCACGGACTGGGAAGGAACTCGAGTTGTCTCGATTGACTCAGGGGGACATATCAGTGGTTGATTTTGAGAGCCGGTTCATGGAGTTGCTACATTTCACGGGCATGTGGCAGACGAGAGAGCGTCGGGCTCAGATGTTCTTAGCAGGGCTTCGCCCTAATCTCCGACGGTACCTCGTGTCGAGGAGGTTTTATTCAGTTAGGAAGGTAGCTGCCACTTCTCAGGAGATTAAGACTACTATGTTCCAGAAGGATAAGGAAGGGAAGGCCAAGACAGGACAGAGTGGGGATAAGAGCAAGAACAAGAGACCCTTTTCTGGACATCAGCAGTAGCATCAGGGCCCTTATAAAAAGGGACCCCAATAGGATCAGAGAGCGCATCAGTAGCGCAAGTTCCAGGGATCTTGTTTTAATTGTCACAAGGTCGGGCATAAGGCATCAGAGTGTCGTAGCACACCAGCAGGAGCCCAGCAGGGCAAGGGTCCGAACCACCAGCAGCAACAGCGCCAGCAGGGCAGAGGTCAAGGCCAACAGAACAGGCTTGAGGCACCACCAGTAGCTCAGAGGACTGAGGGGGCAGATTCAAGCAGTTCAGGAGGTTCCTCAGGGGCAGATTGTCCCATATTCTCCATCTCCAGTAGCAGAGCAGTCTTCAGGCACATGCAGGGTATATGAAGTAGTTCCCCGTGATCATGGAGCCAGCGGAGCCGTAGTGGAGGGTACGTTCTTTGTGAATTCCTTTCCCGCCCGTATTCTTTTCGATTCGGGAGCTTCGCATTTTTCATCTCGCATGCAGTTATGGATAGACTCCAGCTCATGGCTCAGCCTCTAGGCACCCCTTTATCAGTTTCCACCCCTTTAGGTGAGATATCGCTTCTGGAGAGCGTTTGTAGAAGGTGTACCGTTAGTTTGGACGAGTCAGAGTTCGTAGTTGATTTGATAGTGTTGCATATGTCCGAGTTCGATGTCATCCTTGGTATGGATTGGTTGTCTTCCTACCATATTAGTATTGACTGTTTTGCGAAGACAGTCAAGTTGCGAGCGTCTGAAGGGTCCGAGATGATTGTAGCCACCTCTCAGGGCAACCGACTTGTGGAGTCATTTCTGGCGTACATCGAGGAGGTGATGCGACGGGATCAGGGTGCTGAGTTATTGGAGACTAGAGTTGTTTCAGAGTATCAGGATGTCTTTCAGGACATACTTGGATTACCTCCAGTGAGAGAGGTGGAGTTCTGTATTGAGTTGTGGCCAGGCACAGCCCCGATATCCCGCACACCATATCGTATGGCACCAGCTGAGATGAGGGAGCTTCAGACCCAGTTGCACGAGTTGTTAGCTTAGGGTTTTATTCGCCGGAGTCATTCTCCGTGGGGCACGCCGGTCCTCTTCGTGAAGAAGGACGGTAGTATGAGATTATGCATAGATTATAGAGAGTTGAACAAGGTCACTATCCGGAATAGGTACCCACTACCTAGGATTGATGACTTGTTAGACTAGTTACAGGGGGCGCAGTATTTCTTGAATATTGATCTTCGTTCTGGCTAACATCAGTTGCGGGTTAGGGAGATTGATATTCCCAAGACCGCCTTTCTTACTCGATATGGTTCTTTCGAGTTCTTGGTCATGCCATTTGGGTTGACCAATGCACCCACGGTATTCATGGACTTGATGAACCGGGTTTTCCATCCCTTTTTAGATCAGTTCGTGATCGTTTTCATCGATGATATTCTTATTTACTCGAGATCGGAGGCGGATCACGAGGAGCATCTACGGATAGCATTGAGGACTCTTCAGGAGTATCAGCTGTATGCTAAGTTTAGCAAATGTGAATTTTAGCTTTCAGAAGTCAGATTCCTTGGCCACGTTATCAGTAGAGAGGGCATAGCAGTGGACCCGGCTAAGGTCGCGACAGTTCTTGATTGGGAGCCACCGAAGACGGTGACAGAGATTCGCAGCTTTTTGGGTTTAGCTGGATATTATAGGAAGTTCATTCAGGACTTCTCGAAGATTACGACACCTATTACACACCTTACTAAGAAGGGTGCATAGTTCATATGGAGCATGGAGTGCCAGAAGGCCTTTGATATTTTAAAGGCTAAGTTGACTACAGCGCCGGTTCTGACTATTCCGAGTAGTGACAGGACATTTGTTGTGTATACAGATGCATCATTGACAGGCTTAGGAGGTGTATTGATGCAAACTCAGAGGGTAGTAGCCTATATCTTACGGCAGTTGAGGGTGAATGAGCAGAACTATCCCATTCATGACTTGGAGTTAGCAGCTGTGGTATTTGCACTGAAGTCATGGAGGCACTACTTATATGGAGTACAGTTTGAGTTATTCACAAACCACCAGAGTCTGAAGTACCTCTTCTCCCAGAAGGAACTCAATCAGAGACAGAGGAGATGTGTTGAGTTTATTAAGGACTACGAGTTCGCGATCCAGTATCATCCGGGGAAGGCGAACGTCGTAGCAGATGCATTAAGCAGGAAGATCGGCATCGGGTTTCGGCTTTGAGGTGTTCGCTGCATCGGGATCTTATCACTCTTAGCCAGTTTGAGAGAACCCCACATGCCGACACTTTGTTCCTTGAAATTTGACGGGATCATATTTTTTCTCTTGAGGTTTCCAGGGATAGCGTTGGTCGAACCATCCTATAAATGGAGGAGCCTTCTGACTGGGAGAGTGCAAGTCACTAGCTTCGACCACCAGGTTTTACTTCGACTCTGACGGTTCCGAGCAACGACTGGGGGCCAAAGCTGTTAATCTTCCTGAGAAGACCAGATGACGAGCCCTTGAGTTTTCCCTGCAATCTCATCCTTGGTGAGGAAGGACTCTCCTTTGAAGGTGGTGATGGTCCGAGGAGCCTGCCACAGACTTGATCACTGCTCCTTCTTCGGGGGAGTCATTGCTGACAGGAGCTTGAGTGATACTGGATCTGATCATTACCCCCTGAAGGTTCTGTTTGCGATCCAACCCTAGGCCTCTTGGCGATCCAGGCAGTGAGGTTTTTCATCTGTGGCGGCGATTAGAAGCTTGTGCTTCATTCTCAAGCCTGATAAGCACCATAGTGGTGTGTCTTTTCTTAGGAGAGCTTTTGGGGTTTTACTTGGCAAATACTCTCCAGAAAGATGCTGGAGCCTCCAAGGGCTACAACCACATTGGCTCCTTATAGCCATAGGTTAATCCTTCTTAGCTTGAATGATGCGATTCCAAGCTTTGTTTAGCTTGAACGGTGTAATTCCGGTGCTCTTCAAGAGTGAACATTATCAGGTCCCGACTTAGAATTGGGCATTTCTTCTCAGAGAAGAAAGTAGGCCCCACGGTAGGCGCCAAACTGTTGAGGCTCGTAAATAAACAATCAATGTAGGTTTCCCACGGTCAGATGTAGTTTTGATCCAAGCGATGGTGGGGAAGAAGGAGAGGATGAATGTTAGGACCGACTTCTTCTCCGACTTTATGCCCGATTCTGAGCGCGTAGGGTGGGCTGATAGCCTATACATGTAAGAATCGTAGGAATATGGGGCTAGTTTCCCCAATGGTACCTCCAATGGTCAAGTCAGTTGATGAACTCGGGGAGGGTTTATTGAGAGGCCCCTGGGCCATTGAGGTCCTTGCAGGGGGTTTTCCTCTTGAGGTATATTAAAAATACAAAAGAGGGAGTAAAGCTAAGGTGCAGGTAGAAGTTGCCAACCTCTTCCTCCTCTGCCCTTACCTTTCTTACCTTCTTTTATAGCCCACTTGCCTCTGGGAGTTTGACCCTTGGCTTTTGTTGACTATGCACAGGAGGCGGTTTGAAAGGTTAACATGCAGGCTGCTGAGTCATCTTTC
>NC_033796.1:37640621-37642729 GCF_001876935.1 Asparagus officinalis | reverse complement strand
CAGATTCGTCCAAACCAGCATCAAAACCCTCGGGATCCTCAACTGGATCCTCCGAGAACAACTCCCTAGTGATTTGGTGTCCCCTTCGCCTCGAAGAACGGAGAGGACCCCTGACAGGACGATCGCGTTCCACCAGGCATGAGTTCTGGAACCAGAAATTGGCAGGATCAGCACTAGCGCCCCGGTACCAGCGGCAGTATAAGAGCGTGTGGTGTAAATCGCGGTCCTTCGCGGGCAACTCAAAGCGGGCTTGGGTGCCTCCAGCATGGGTCCAGAACCATCCCCGAGCTCCGTCAACTAGTCCTCCTTCGAAGTTTAGGTGGGGGTTGGCATTACCCACATACAATTGATCGTACCCAAACTGGCGGGCGAACCTGCAGGGGATATATGGCTCGAGATAGCATGTAGGGCCCGTTCTCAGAATGTGATACCCCGGTCGGATATTCACCAACCAGCGAAAGGCACCACGAGTAAGGACCGTGTAGTGATCCGCTGTCGGAGCATCCCTGAGAGATTCTTCATATCCGCCCCCGCTGAAATAAGGGAAGAAGCGGCGGAAATTATAATGCCCGAAGTGGGAGAGCGTCTTCCTGGCATCAGGGATGTCCTTGCATTTCCAAGAGCACCTCTCCAAGCGCTGGACGAAGGGGACAAACTTATCGCCCTGAAGCGCCGCCGGGGCGCTCATCAAACATTCGCAGTGGTATACGAACCACGCCATCAAGTAGGTGTACGGTAGCCCCACCCTAGGATTGGGAGTTTTGATAACTACTCCTTCCCCCTCATCAAGGACCGACACACGGCAGAATTGGGCCGTCAGAGTGCGGAGCCCTCGGTGAATGCACGCTATCGTCGCCGATACCAGGGAATAAGACTTCCCGTGAGCTAGGCAAACCGCCGGATACACGACCTCCACAGGAAGAGCCTCAAAGGAGTGAGTGGGGATTACGCACCTCTTCAGCCATAACATGAGGTACCCCGCGAGCAGCGCCTTCCCCGAGATGAGAAACTTCGCCTGATGATGGAATGAGTGAAGGACAGTACCAGACTTAAACCCGCCCTCGTCGCGGTCAAGAGTCAGAGTGCTTCCTTCTCTGTCCTTGCCTCCACTTCAGACTGGTCGCACGCGCCTAACGGGAGAGCGGGAATCCCCTTGACATCGTTCCCCGGGAACAGGTAATCAGCCCAATTCTTGTGGCTGATCCCCGGGGTCTTCTTCTTCTTCCCCTTGTGATCCGAGGCTCCTAGGGTACTGAGGCATATGTGGTAGTGGCAGAGTAACTCCCACAGAGTTTCAACCGCCAAAGGGGAATGGCTCGACAGCTGATCAATCTCATCTTGATCAGGGACGTACTCCTCGTAAGGAAAGTCTCCCAGAGGCAGCCCCGAAACGTCGTACATCTCGTGAGGAGTGATACCAAGCTCACCATTGGGGGTGAAAAACGTTCCGCTTTCCGCGCAATACAGTTCCAAGATACTATGGAACTGAGAAGCGTTGATCCGCAGGCCGTGTCGAGTGGCTTCGATGGCCACATACAGCTCTGTGTCCTTGAGGTCAGCATTTTCGGCCAGAACATAGTCGGTGATCTTGGACCACCACGTGTCACTGCCAGGTGCAGAGTAAACCCACCCCGGGGCTCTAAAGTCCTTCGGGGGAAAGCTCCCACCAGCTCGAAAGAAGCGGTGACGGAAGGTCTCCGCCACCGCTGTCGACTCCCCCACGGGCCCGTCCTTAGGACATTAAGCCAGGGGCAGACCCGTCACATGCTTGCACGAACTCTCCACTCCGTACCCAGCCGTAGAGCCCGTAAAGACGCCACAAGTGACCCCGTCCTGAGAAGGGGTCAAATCCCAGTGCATCGTCCGAGGAATGGCGAGGGACCGCAGCTCGATGATCGAAAACCCTCTCGACATGCTGGGGAGGTAATAATGAACCCCCTCTACCGTGCGGAACCACCGGCTCTCTTTAAGCAACAGGGCGGAGGGGTCGGCCATAGCGTCGCCGAACAAAAATTGAGGCTTCGGCAGCTCTGCCCTGTCCTCATCTGTCAGCACCGCGTTGGTCGTCAACTCGCGTAATGTCAAGTGATGACCATCCGTGACTCTCT
>NC_033796.1:37600406-37639340 GCF_001876935.1 Asparagus officinalis | reverse complement strand
TCAGCATTTTCGGCCAGAATGTAGTCGGTGATCTTGGACCACCACGTGTCGCTGCCGGGTGCAGAATAGACCCACCCCGGGGCCCTAAAGTCCTTAGGGGGAAAGCTTCCACCAGCTCGAAAGAAACGGTGACGGAAGGTCTCCGCCACCGCTGTCGACTCCCCCACGGGCGGTTCAGCGGACATTAAGCCAGGGCGCAGGCCCGTCACGCGCTTGCACGAACTCTCCACTCCATACCCAGCAGTGGAGCCCGTAAAGACGCCACAAGTGACCCCGTCCTGAGAAGGGGTCAAATCCCAGTGCATCGTCCGAGGAATGGCGAGAGGCCGCAGCTCGACGATCGAAAACCCTCTCGACATGCTGGGGAGGTAATAATGAACCCCCTCTACCGTGCGGAACCACCGGCTCTCTTTGAGCAACAGGGCGGAGGGGTCGGCCATAGCGTCGCCGAACAAAAATTGAGGCTTCGGCAGCTCTGCCCTGTCCTCATCTGTCAGCACCGCGTTGGTCGTCAACTCGCGTAATGTCAAGTGATGACCGTCCGTGACCCTCTGTACCAGACCATGCGGCTTATCAGCGGTGAATACGGGCATTGGAGCCAGAGAAGGAAATCGAGAAGGCGCCGTATAATTCGTAGCCCCGGCGTGGCCAACCGCCACACCCTCCGGGAGAGCCTCATCGGAGAAGGTCGCTGCAACAAGAAATAAAAAGTCAATTGAGACAAAATCCGCTGTAGGGGCGAAATCGCCCATCGAACAGAGGAGGGCGAAATCGCCTATCGAAAGGGGGGACCCGAGAAGGTCGCTGCAACAAGAAATAAAAAGTCAATTGAGACAAAATCCGCTGTAGGGGCGAAATCGCCCATCGAACAGAAATCGCCTATCGAAAGGGGGAACCCATTTCGAACGAGGTCTATCCGTACAGCCTGCACTCCCCTCTAATGGGAAAGGGCCGAACTCGCCTTACGAAAAGGGAGTTCGCCTCCTCCCCACTGAAGGATTCGCCTGCAGGGACAGTACACATCGTCTAAAGGCAAAATAGGGCAAACTTTGCCCCAAATCGGGGAAATGAGTAACACTCATCTTCCTAAAATCCGACGCCTAAGACTTACAAGAGATCATCTAACGAACCCATCAACGTACCTGGGCGCGATTCCAGAGCACCGGCAGGCATGCCGGCGGAGAGACGGTCGGAATAACGTCCGGGGCCCCATGCCGGCGGAGAGACGGTCGGAGTAACGTCCGGGGCCTGCACCCCTCACTTTACACCTCTTAGATTTCGGAGCCATTGTAAGAGAAAGCGGGAATTCTTTCCTTGGATGTTCCCTTTCAAGATTTGAAAGCACGGTAACTCCCAATGGAGGAGGGCTGAGTTATCCATGTGGCCACGACTGCCCTCGAAAAGCGAAAACCCTAACGGACAGAAGACGTGGCCACGATCAAATTCGACGGCTCAGATCACCCTCGGTATATCGAAAGAACCGAGGTTGGCGGTTACATCCGACGGTTGAACCCGAAAACCACGGCCACGATGCGTCACGGGGCGAAACACACGAAATCGTGTTGTCAAACCACGATCGCCGCGACCCAATGAGACCGCGCCGCCTTAGCTGGGAAGCACAAAGCCCTATCAGCTGACACGTGGCTCATCTCCCGTTAGATCTGGGCCCAGCTCAAAAAGGAAGGGTTTTGCCTGCAAATACTTGGCATGACCCCGCGAGTTGCGCGAAACTTGGCTCCCGAAGAATAATTTCGCCTGGACGACTCGCTCGCCACTAAAGGTAAAATCATAAACAAAGCCAATGGAATGACCTCGCTTAAACGGTTAAAACCCACGCCTCAGACGGCTAAGGGTTAGAGCAGAAATCTTAGCATTAAGCCTAAGAGAAACTGTTCGACAACTCATCATACTGAGGGGAATAGTATGGCTAGCCCGATTCAAACGGTGATCGGTAAAGGCACATCAAACCCGTTGATAGCTGAGGATTTGCTAAAAATCCTAAAAGAAATCAAGTGCGCTTACTTCGCCGAAAATTTCTTCATTCAAAGTATTCCAGACCACACGCGAGCCGGTTTAGGTCTGAAAACTTTGAAGGGGGTCTTGTAGACGGTAAAAAATACCTCTATAGGATTACAGGAAATTCGCCTGCGAGAAGAGCTCGCACGCTCGGTTCTCTGGCACAGGCCTAAATCGCATAGACGCCAGATACGTTCGATTCTAGGTTCGCCTTACGGTAGGCTCGCCAGCACGAGTCAAGATCGATCAGGATGGCGGAAGTTCGCCTTTCACTCAACTCGCCTGCCCGAGTCCAGAGTCGAATCCGCCAAGCAAACCCCAAGACCGTCAGTACAGCTGGGTATCCACTACCCCACGTGCTGAGATGGACCTTCCCATCTCTCTCGACCCGAAGGGAGAGAGCCCATCGTAGGTGACAGGACATAGAACACAATCCCTGGAATGACCGTTCATGGTATCGAGGAACGGCGAGACGTCTCTGAAGAGGATGTGGTCACATCCCACAATTCAAGGAGAAATCAAGCTGTCCTTCTTTCATTTAAAAACCCCTTCCAGCACGATGGAAGAGAGGTCGCAAAACTTGGAGAAAAAAGAGTTGAGACCAAGCTGTTAGCAAATCCTTGCATTACAGCACTGCTGTCTAGTTCCGAGCTCCGATCGCCGACGAACTAAGCAGACCCGAACTCCATTGCCCTGAGCTTCTACTGCGAACTGAAGCTTTCCAGCAACCTCATTCAAACGGTCCAAGGGAAGCAGACTCGACCCGAGCATCGAGCGAAGCGTCCTATAGCCACCTAAAGTCCCCACACAAAACAAAGAGGGCCTCCCCTCTGCTTCTGTTGTAAACATTTAATTTGTTAGTTTGTAATAAGCTTTCTTATAAATACAAACGAAACTCCTTTCTTCGGAAGAATCAAATTTTCACCCTACACTAGTGTAATAGAAGCTAAAACTAAGCTAAAAGCTAGAATTAACAAGTGTGCATATAAAAACCCTTGTTGGGTTTAGAACTAGCAATGTGTGGGCTAGAACTGGCTGTATACAAGCTAGAACTAGGGTAATAGAAGCTAGAACTAACGTAGAAGCATTAATTAACAACTGTGAAGGTCAAAAATATGGGCTGGGTTTAGAACTAGCAATGTGTGAGCTAGAACTGGCTGTATACAAGCTAGAACTAGGGTAAGAGAAGCTAGAACTAAGGTAGAAGCAAAAATAACAAGTAACGATTAGAACTAACTTAGTAGCCAGAATTAACAATTGTAGCAGCTAGAACTAACTCGAGGGCTACTAGAACTATCACGATAGCATCTAGAAATAACATATCATTAGGTATAACTATTATCAAATATAATTAATAACGATTTATAAAAACTTGACTGTATCCTCATTTATAACAACGATTTATAACTATCGTCCCAGCTTACAACGATTTTTGGTGATTAAATATTTTTCAGCCTATTTTGCTAATTAAGTTTTAAAAGTGGTCTATTTTAAAAATTTATTCGAAATTAAAATACTAAAAGATTGCGCATATTAGGTTTATTGCAAATTCAGCTTCCTCCAAAAAGACGTGGATGTCTCGTGAAAGTGGAAAAATAGGGACAACTTTTGACTATTTTTAAAAATTAAATCGTTCATTTATTTGTAGCTGGTCAAACATTTTTTTTCTTTTCTTCTTCTAGCTAATGGATTAATTCTCTGTGCGTCTCGGCTTGATGACTAAAAAAACATCCACAACAAAATCGGTCACAATTTACAAATACAGAAGCTCATAAGGATAAACCCACAGTTATGTGAGAAATTAAAAATATAGATATATTATCAACATGAACCCTCAATTGATCAAAGTCATCTCAAATAAAAAAAAATAATGTCCAAATCTCAACGGAACACAACATCATCATCATTTACGGTAAAGATCAATCTTAAAAACCAACCTACTCTCGTAGCATCATCTTCTTAAATTCATCAAAGCATAAAAAACCATCTCCATTAACATCATACCTTCGGATCATCTCCCTGCACTCCTCAACAGTCTTTAATTGCCCGAGCTTTTCGAGCGTTTTTCTCAAGCTCTGCGGTGGCGATCTACAGCGGGGGAGTGGCGACGATCTATGGCGACGAGGACGGGTGGAGGAGGGGAGGGGAGGCGGCAGTGAACTCAATGGGAGCCTTGGGGACCTGAACGGAGGATGCAACGGCGAGGAGGGCGAGGGCCAGGGTGACGAGCTTGAGAAAGCTCTTAGTTTTAGAGAGAGAGAGAGAGAGAGAGAGAGAGGAGATGAGAGAGAGAGAGAGAGGATATGAGTGCTGGGTCTGAGGGATTAAGGAGAGAGGATAATGATAATTTAGGGATTTTAGCTTAGCTAGCATGTAATAATTAATAAAAAAGGGCTGCAGTACAGAGTGTCACACATCAATGGGCTGATTCACATGGGAAAAACTATGAGAAACCTCGTCACATGAAGTTTCTGCTTTTAGGGCCTGTACACATTTTTCCTAACAAAAAAAAGACCAATAAAAAAGATGATATGACAATCTCTTATTAAATGATGTGACCTATGATTAAGCATACTCATTTCATAAGTTTTGTGAAGGGAATTTGAGGAAACCATTTTTAATGGTTCCTACAAATATTTTTCTTTTCTTTTTTGTTTCTAATAAGGGGCTGTTTGGTTGTATGTTTTTACCATGTAAAATGATGGAAAGTGTAAAAAAGTGGGTCCCAATGTCAGCTTTCATCACTTTCAATTGTTTGTTTGTAGTTGTGAAATAGTGTAAAGTGATTTCATATGATGATGTGGCTTGTAAAGTGATTTCATAAAAAAAGACATGATTTTAGGAGAAAGCTGACATTAAAATCAGGAAAAAATAATAAAAAATAATTCCAACCAATATGATCATTTGAGTAGGGACCACTTTTTACACTTTCTAAACAAACAATTAAAGTTATATTTGCAAACCGAACAAGTAATTTATGATTCCAATGGAATAAAAAACAAACAAAGAAAAATATAAAAGTAAAATTGATGTGTCCAAGTTATGCCATAAATACACAACTTTACCAACAACAACCAAACAGCCCTTAGGGCATGTTCGTTTGTTTTCTAAAAACCAAGAAATGGAAATGGAAATGGTGAAAATCTCAAAACCTCACCCATTTTCCTCCATTTCCATCCCTAAATCTCACCCAACAACATCCAATAAAAATATATTTCCATCCAACAACTCATTCCACATCATCTAATGAAATATGATTTTCATCTAACCACTCATCCATCACATCTAATAAAATATTATTTTCATCTAACAACTCATGCCATCACATCTAATTAAAATATTATTTTCATCCAAACATCACTCAACTCATCTCTTCTCATCATTCAAATCACTCACATCATCCAATAAAATATTATAACAATTCACCTCATCTCATTAACATTTCATTTCTTCATTTCATCCCAAAAAGTTATGAAAACACTTTTCTTAATCTTTCTTCACATCACCCAATAATACAATGACAACTTCATCTCATCTCATTTCATTTCTTATTTTTAAGAATGAACCGAACAAAAGAAACAAAGAAACATACAGGAAATAAGTTTCTTAAATTCATTTCCTTTTTTTTTTCGCCAACCGAACACTCCAAAACTAGTTTTCTTAAAAAATCACAAACATCATCCAATAATAATGACAACCTAACATCATTTCAATTTTATTCTTTGACTTTCCTTTCTTTTTTAGCCAACCAAACACTCCAAAAACAATTTTTCATTTTAATAGTTTTCCATTTCTTTGATTTCCCTCTTTTTTTTAGGCAAACGAACATGCCCTTAAAAGAAAACAACCAAACAGATACCTATACCGTAAAAATCCCTAACCAAAAAGTAGTGCTGATGAAAGCGGAATTGACAACTCGATAGCAATTGGAGATGTCAAAGCTGTAGCTCCTAGAAAATAGAGGGACCCATCAAAGGAGCTGAAGAGCACCGTCCCGTGGACCCCATTAAAGGGGAACACCAAGTTCCCATGCACCCTTACTCCACAACAGTATAATATAGTACAAGGAAAAAAAGAAAAAGACATAAAAGCTGGGCGTCATGGGAACCAACTCCGTCCGTGCTCGTCTACATGCTCCGTTACAGTACAATTACCTGGGGGCGCGTTTTGTCGACTTGGGTCCCGCATAAACATCAAACGCTTCAATTTACATAAAATAATGCTAGGGACACATCATAAACCATACTTTTAACCACACCCCAAGATTCTCTATAGTGCTTTTGAGCCGTACATGATATTTTTAAAAAAATATCATGCACGGCCCACTAGCACTATAGAAAGTGTATGGGTGTGGTTGAGAGTGTGCCTCTGATGGGACTCATTTACATAACGATTAATTACAATCCGGTACCCTAATAATGTAGGGTTATTCATGTTGATACGAGCAAAAATCAAGTTCATCGGGTTAATTACATCGCACCTCAGGGTACATGATTATAACTAATCCTTCATATGAAGTATATATTTGTTTCTCTATTTTATTAACGACAACGGGAAATTAAATTACAAGAGTTATATTAGTCATTCATTTTAAATAACAAAGCACATGAGAAATTATGGACTTATTTGAAAACCTTTTTGAGGTAGTAGTATAATTCTTTTAGTTTTTCTCCTAGTACACAATTCGATATTTTCACCAAATGCTCGTTCTTTTGCACTTTGCTTAAGTCGAGCATTAATGATATAGCTTGTTTTTTTTTTCTGTTGGGAGAGATATCTAGCCCAATTGGGAGTTAATGAGCCTTAAATGAAAGCTAAGAATCAATTTTAATCTAAAAGTGATAGGTTTTAAGTATCGGCTACAACTTCCATTTCAACTCATTATTTTTTTTTTATCATATTCAATATGAGACTATACTCACATATTAATAAACATATTATTTTCCAAATTTTAGGGTTATCGTTATTAACATATGATAAATCAGACTCCCAATGGCTTCATTATGAAAAAAAATACAACATATTAGGCAAATTAGGAACAAAAATCTTAAAAAATAGGAAGATAATGGAAATTAAGAACATGTACCTGGTAGTTATCAAAGGGATAGAAATTTATTCAAATAAAAACTTGTAAAAAAAACTTGTTGTTTTAACGATACTGCCTTTAAAAGTCCGATTCGACTATTTTTTTTTTTTTTTTGAAAATGTCTGATTCGACTATTTACAATACTACATAGGTGAACCACATCTAAGATCTAATCGTCTTGACAGGTCAATAATTACACATGTCCATGATATTTTAAAAGTATTTTTTTGTAAAAATGGAGTCTATCGAAATTTTTAATTCGAAAATTAAACTTTTATATCATTAGATATATGCGCCTGGTCAGGCAAAATAATAATAATAATAACAACGAAGAATGAGAATAAATTATAGAGAATCTAATAGATGTTAATTGAGAACTAATTGTTATCTCCAAGCAAGTGAAAAACAACTGTGATTGAATAAGTACATTCTCTACTCATGTTCCACAACAGAGACGAGTAAGATCCATTTTGTGTACCCCCCGGATTTGGATCCTCTCCACTACAAAAAAATAGTGGAGAGACCACTACTTTTAATCTCAAGCGTTGATTATTTAATAGACGGTTATGATACAATCTAAATCTAACACATACCATACCCCCGTGTATTGCATTCATTCCTAATTTGCACTAAAAGAAAAAAAAATCATAACTATCAACTAGATAATCAATGGCTGTGATTATGTAGTGGTCCCTCCACTGTTTTTTTTTGTAGTGGAGAGGATCCGAATCCCCCCCCCCAAAAAAAAAAAATTAAAAGAAGAAACTTTGTTTTTTTTTGTAGTGGAGAGGATCCGAATCCCCCCCCCCAAAAAAAAAAAATTAAAAGTAGAAACTTTAATTATTCAATCTTTATAGATTAATTTGGATTTGCATAACTCTATTTTTTGAATGCAATTTCTATTGTAGAACAGCCCACTAGTATGGGCGCTGTTCTTAGCGGGCAGTGTAATTTGCTTCTACTGCTCCTTCGAATTTTTTCACTCCTATTCATTAGGTATTTATTAATCGTAATTGATTTCTTTTCCATCAGGATTGATTTCATTAACCACATAGAGTTTCGTAGTACTTATCTGAAGCGCAAACTTAGTTGCCACCACCATTTGCCAAACTTTTTGAGAATAGACTTTGAAGAAAAAGAATTTTTAAATTAATTCTTTCAATTAGCAACTTTTTTGTGAGCTTACTTTGTTCTCCTCAACATACCAGCTCTTGAGCTCTTTTTTTATGCACAAATTCCCAATATAACCCTTATCAATCTACAAAATGGTCCACCGATTCAATAAGATGTCAATTAAGCAGCTTGAACTTTGCAAAAAGGCCAATATCTAACCACTGAGCACATGACATGATTTGATTCTAATTTGACTTAAACAAATCAAATATTTCAACCTCAAATCCATCAATATTATCATCAAATATTCCCCACCCAGTGTTTAACTAAAATATAAAGTCCAACAGAAAATATACTCAAATCCTGCACCAAATTGCTATACAGGTAAGTGTATGCATAAAAAATTGCTTATAGATTGCGAAGAAGCTCAAAATTGACGAAAACACTGATATCTCTCAAACCGGAGGGAATTTGGCGAAACGGACAGCGGCAAACCGAACTTCTGTGGGTTTGATTGGCCCCATTTCCTCGAAATAGGTGATTTTCATATATAATTCGTCAAATTTTGACTTACGATTTGAAAATTATGACCCGTTCTTCGTAGCATGTTCTGAAGTCCGTTTGAACTGATCGAACCTCGCCTGAACTATTGGACCAAACCTATAGGTTCCCAGAACACAACTCGAGACGAAGAGAAGGCGATGAACGTCATCATCCGAGTCAAAGAAGATTATCTGATACCAAAAGGTAGCAAAGGAACGCGCGAAACGACGGAATGAAGAAGCGACGGGATGACAAAACGATGAGCTCAGGGTGTCTTGAATTCCGAGACACCTCAGGGTGTCTCGCATGCCGAGAAGCCGATGACACTGTTTTTTATGTTTTCTTCGGGTTTTGTGCTATCCATTGGCTTCCTAACTGCCTTGGGGTTATCCTTAAACATGGGAGAGTCGTTTCTAACTGAAGGTAAGTTCAAATCGCGGATTCCTATCCACAAACTCGGTGTTCAAGCCCTATAAATAGCCCCCTTCATGCAATTGTGAAGGGTACTGACGGTTGACTGACGAATGTGCGAGAGAACCCACGTTTTCCAGAGTAGAGCCACGGTTTACAGAGAGAGAGAGAGAGAGAGAGAGAGAGAGAGAGAGAGAGAGAGAGAGAGAGAGAGAGACAAGGTCTTAGCGATTTTCTGAACATAAAGGGAGAATTTCAAGAGATCCATAGCCTTCCACCCGTTTCCTTAAGATCGGACCTTGTTCTGATATTGAGAAGAGTAGGAACCTCACTTTGTTGAGGTTATTCACTTTTGTTCTAAGTTTCCTCAATCAAAACAAAGAACACCAAGCCTTCTTTCAGATCAACCCGGATCTGTTGTTCAGCGGTCCACGGATCAAAGCGTCCCCAGCACATGCAAAGATCACACGCAAGCAACAACCGATAAATGATCTCTGTGTGTGTTTCTAGGAAGTCTTTGTTTATTTTCATTTGTGTAAGAAAAGTCTTATAAAAAGGCTCCTTCTTTTTGAATCTGTAATTGATAAACAGTTGTAATAGATTCCACAATGAAAAGGATTTCCAACGCAAACAGTAAACACATAATTAGAAGCATTTGTCACTAAGCAAGGTTTCAGGCGAGAAAAAAAAGGAGCATTCGACACTAATACTATAATCCCCAACATAAACTATCATAATAGTAGAATTAATTATGTTTTGGTATTGTTAGTGTTATGGTGTTCTCAATCGTCAAAGTGTAACTCTTTTGCCAGTAACAGACGGGTGTACTTCTACATAAAATGGCCCAATCAAATTGGCGGCCAGAGACCAACAAGAATTCTAACTTAGCTGACTCGCCGAGTCGACATTACTTCATGTCGACTCGAGTGATGGAACTTGTCGGCCCTCTTGTCGAAGACGACTCGCAACGAGCTCACTCGACCAATTCGACGTCTCACAAAGATGACTCGAAAGGCGTTACTTCTCGACGAAGCTAGAGGACGGCTTTAGCCTTGAACCTCTCCCGCTGACACAACATTGACGTCGTATTTAATGCTTGGCAGACACTATCATACCTTTAATCCCGATAGCCTTCATAACTTATTGGATCACGTCGGCACTACCATGCCTCAGATTGTTTCACATTTAATGCTGAGGTGATCTCTCCTTCACTCAGTGACCGACACGTATAAACTAAGTGCTGACGCAGCTGCCAGCCCATACTTCTTCATCACCATGCTGTGCTCGAACGAAATGCCCATTGTACCCTTATACCATAGGTATAAATACAGATACTATTCTAACAAAAGGGGGATTTTCTTCTTCTGGTTTTTCGATAAAATCAGAGTCTTCTGCAAATTATACTGCACACACAAGAACTAACACAGTTCACTTTTCCCACTCAATTTCATCACCTGGCTTTATCGTCGGAGGAACCACGGGGGTGTCAGGTCTCATATTTATGAGTCTACTATCTAATCTAGTTTTGATGATTAACAAACAATTCCTAACAATATTTGTTGAGTGTTTATATTTGATTGTAAGGTATCCTACACAAAGATCCTATGTTGGAGGTTGGTTGGACTTGCGCCTACACAATCATATACATTGGAGGATGGAAGAAAATTGGAGTGAAACCGTCACAATTCAAGTCAAATACGAGATCGTGCTTCATCCCCTACCAAGCTGAGAATCGTTCAACATCGAGCTCAGTCAAATACGAGATCGTGCTTCATCCCCTACCAAGCTGAGAATCGTTCAACATCGAGCTCAAATGAAGACTTTTAGCTTCTTCATCCCCTACCAAGCTGAGAATCGTTCAACATCGAGCTCAAATGAAGACTTTTAGCTTGAGTATATTATTTCTAGTTTAGTTGTGTACTTTATGTGTTAATACTCAAAGCTCAACTTTTTTACACATACACGTTTTTCGTTTTATAGCCTTCAAGTTTATTCATATAAACATGAAACATATAGTAATATGTATATACAAACATACTCGTTTAATATTTATCATTTTGGTTTTGGAAAATAATGTGTTTATTGATTAAAGACTTATTTACACTATTTTATATCTTTCCTCAAGCCTATTAATCTATTTTAAAGTGTTTCAAAACTTGTTTGAAAGAAATTCGTCAAAATAAAGTTTTAACAAGTTCGTATGGTTTACCAATTTGTAAAATAATGTGTTGTGGATTAATGACTTAATATAACTGTTGTATATCTTTCATAAAGTCTATTAATCTATTTAAAAAAAGTTTCAAACTTGTTTGAGATCATTTTGTCAAAATCAAGTGTTTTAAAGTCTATTAATCTATTTAAAAAAAGTTTCAAACTTGTTTGAGATCATTTTGTCAAAATCAAGTGTTTTAAACGAATTCGTATTTTGACCGATGTTTGAGATCATTTTGTCAAAATCAAGTGTTTTAAACGAATTCGTATTTTGACCGATTTTGCAAAATGACGAGTTTTCACAAACGAAAAATGTGTTTTCAAAATTTTCTTCTTTAATATGTTTAGTTTCATGTATAAAACATTCCCCAATATTTTACTAATTTTAGAGTTTATTTGTTATTTTAAATTGTATTTACAAAGTCAGATATTCTGGAAAAAATAATTTTTCAGATGTATAAAACATTCCCCAATATTTTACTAATTTTACATGTTTAGTTTCATGTATAAAACATGTTTAGTTTCATGTATAAAACATTCCCCAATATTCTGGAATATCTGTTATCGGTCGACCGATCAGGTGCAACCGGTCGACCGATCAGAAATAATTTTTCAGACCCTGCAGATAATCACTCATCAGTCGACCGATACACAATGATCGGTCGACCGATACACAATGATCGATCGACCGATGGCTAAGGTTCAATCGACCGGTACAACAATGTCGGTCGACCGAATGAGCTCAAGATTTTCTAGTCTGCCAACGGTCATCTAGTCGGTCGACTGACCATGGTTTATCGGTCGACCGAAACTACTAATATGGTTAGTTTTCCAGACTCTATGATTTTAGGGATTTTGTTTGTTTTGAAGATTTTCTTGGAATTTATTTGTTATTTTTAAACCAAGTTCAAAGTTTATTTTCACTGTTCAGAAAAATCCATGTGCATGTTATCACTCGACTGATAAGACCATCAGTCAACTGACGAAATTGCCTGGAATCATCCAATGTTTCTGCTCAGTCGATTGATGCACCATCAGTCGACCGAAGCTGCTCATCAGTCGACTGATGGTGCATCAGTCGACCGACGGGGTTTTGAGCGGTGGTAACGGTCAGCTCATCAGTCGAGTGAACAGTACATCAGTCGACTGACGGCTTTCCAACGGCTAGTTTTCCGATTTTCGAAATTTAAGGAATTTTGTTATTTTGGGATTTATTTTCTTTGTTTTTGGGGGTTTGTTTTGAGAGCCTATATATACCCTCAGTCCTCAACACTTACAATTATCTATCTAAAAAGTTTAAATCAAGTTTTTTACAAGTTTGTTTAAGTGTTTCAAGGGGGTTTTCAAGTTTGTTTATGTGAAGATAGTTTCACAAAGAGAATGATTTGATTTTCAACAATGAGGAGCTCATCCTCAACCTTCTACATCTCTTTGTTTAAGAAGTTTTCTAAACTCCATTTATCTAGCTTGTTCATATTTTTAATTATTATATTTATTTGCTAGATTAATTTGAGTTTAGTTTCATTTGTACTTTGTTATTTTCACACACAATCACTTGAGCTTAAATTATTTTCACATATTGTATAATTTAGATTGTGGGTGTGATTGAGTAAGCTTACATTTAGTTCTCATCTTGTTTAAAAAACAAATTATTTATTCTTGTGCTTAATTATTGAGAGAACACAATGTGATACACTAAAACACTTAGAGAAGTGGTTGGTAAGAGACAGGATCAATCCTAAGAGGAGTAACGTCGGATGTAAGTCATGTAAATCCTAGGGAGATGTTGTAATTCTGAGCTAGTTGGGGCCTTGCTTGTGGAGATACACTCGCCTATTGTTCGGTGAGGAATTGTATTTCGGCGAATGGGGGATATCATAAGAGATATGATGTACTTGCAGAGATAAACTTAAAATTTGTATTGCTACACTAGTCATTCTAAGAATGCTAATTGTAACTACACAAGTATGACAATAGAGCCCATATAACAAGCAACTCCTAGTATTATCGGTGTAAAAGTACTCATGTAGATATACAAACTCTAACGTCATTCATGTAATTACATCATATATATCAAAATATTAGACTGTAATTAATCCATCATCATATCTAAACATTTTCTTCATATATATGATTTTCCTATAATAATAATAATAATCTTAATGACTACCTTGACAAAACAACAATCCTATGAAGACAACGCAACAGTCAACACTCAGAAAAACGGGGCTCGACGAGGAATCCCTTTCCTCATACGAACTCTCAACTTGGGTGTAGCCTCTTGGTTGATTGGACGGTCGTGATTCTCTTCAGCTGAATCCGACGGTTGAGATGATGACCATGAGAGCGAAGAAGAAGGCAGCTCGACAACTTGCGGGGAGATGTCCTCGAGATCAGGAGTCGACGGCAGTATCAACGGGCCAGATTTGTTCTTGAGCATCGGAATATCTACAGGCTCATAGGAAACCTGCAAGAGTTAATTAAATTGAATAATTAATTAACGCCTGGAAAATTATGACAATGCCCACAATGGGGAATAAAAATTTACCTTGCAGGCTATGGAACAATATCGATTCGGCGCGGAGATAGATCGACGGCAGTGATTGCACGGAGTAGTACCATGAGGGGGTTTGGACGGCTTGGATTTCTTGGATTTGGGGTTGAGAAATATCACTTTAGCTTGGTTCAGTGAGTATGGCTGCATTCCAAAACAAGATTAAAACAAAACCGATACTATTAAATCGCAACAAATCCGGTGCAACTTAATTAATCTTTGTAATCAGATAAAATATGGAAGCTCAAGGAAAATCCAATCCAATCAAGGCTAACCAAACATTTCTGGAAAATCCAAATCAAATCTAGGAATATATCTTAAAATATCAAATATTACTCAAAAGGAAAAATACACCACTTGCCTGGTTAGAAATAAAAATGTAAATCGTATTAATGAATTCAAAATTAAATGGATTAAAAAAAACAATTTAGCGCAGCCTACTCTACTACGCCAAAAACCAACAACAAAAAAACTTTCTATATTTTTTTTATACTTACTAAAACCTTCAAGCTAAATAGGAAAAGAATAAAACTTGCGCATCACATTAAAATTGAAACATTACCATTTCAAAGAAATTTTTATTAGTAAAAGTCTAATGCGGCCAAAAATTTTAAAATGAAATAAACATTATTAAAAAAATTTCCACATTATGTCGAAAAAAATGAGCTCAGATCTTCTTACTTTCCAAGTAAACTAGAAATCAGATTACAATTAGCTCCAAAAATTTTCTAACAAGATTTATTTAGCTCTATAAACTAAATAAATAAATTTGAAAACAACACGAGTTCTGTGAACTTATGCAAAATAAAAAGCAAACAGCTTGCTTAACAAAGAGGCAATTTGCTTTAAAAAAAACACAAATTTATTTGTTTTTTTTTTAAAGAACCCATTTAAACCGTGCAAATTACAAAAAAAAAGAAATACTAAAAATTACCTGAATTTTGGAGCAATCTATGTGCTTCTGCATCTCATCAATCTTCACAACGTCACTATAAACGTATCTCCTAATCTGAAGAAGCCGATGACATCTATGAGATGCATCCTCCGTAATACAATGCGAGCACATGCGCACATCGCATTCGGTACAGTAAATATTAATCTCGCTTTTTCTGGAGTCACGGTGCTTGTTGCAATTCCCAAAGAACTTCTTCTTCAACAGCAAGTCGAGCCATTGGGGCTCGACCCTCTTTCTTCCATCTGGCATCCTCTTCGGAACTTTATAAACAGCATGACTCACCTTCACAAAAACGAAATAGAAACCTAAATCAATTCACAAACCAAACGAAGTTATACAACTGGTAAAAGATTATTCGCTTCGAAAAAATTAAATTTTTAATTTTAGGTCTGAGATTGGATTGAATGACTACCATTTTCGCTTTGGCGGCCGAGCGGATGGCGAAATGAAAAGGTTTAGATGCGGAGGGGTCGTGGGGGGCTTTAATAAGGCTTTTAATGGCAGGGAACCGAGCTGGACGAATCCGGGCCGTAAATCTCATCGCGAGCGACGAGGCCCGTATCCACCGTGAAATCCGAAGCCCACGAAATCCCTCGCAAAAAACCCTAAGGTGGGAGCCGGATTACACGTGGCGAGCTGCAATGGAAGGCAGCCTCGCTTTAGTTGTTGTTGGGTCCTGCTGGCTCCTCCCGCCAACATAAATAAAAAAAAAGAAGGAACCGGAACCCGTCCATTGACCGTGGTGGGACCCGTTGTCAGTGAGCGGTGGGAAAGTTTGTGTGTTTTTTTGACAATTTAGTCCCGGGATTTGCGCAATCGGCGAAGCGTTACTTCGGGGTGGGAGGCGCCGCGCTGTGCGGGGCCCGCACCCGAGGGTAATTGCTGAGCTGTAAGATTTTTGAATGATTTGGAAATATTAAATGAGAGCTGGGAATTTTAGGACGGTTAAAATACCAGTTGTGCCCTTCTGTGACCTGACATATACAAGACAAAAGAATTTGATTTCTTTAGTAGGTCAATTAGTCAAAACGTTTGACTCTATTGGAAGAGTGCTAATTACCTTCCATAATTAGAGAGCGGGACGTGAGCTTTCTCGTGTCACAGCATTAATTGTTGTTTAATTATGAAAATTATAATTGGCATCCAAAAATTGACCACTTATGTTAAAGTAATAGTAGTTATTATGACGTTTCTGGACATTATAGTTTGGGCTCTGTATTGCCCGAACTACACCCAACTTTAAAATATACATTTACTCTGAGATTTATCATGGGTGTGTTTAGTTATGAGTAGTTAGAAGAAAAAATATGCTTACATATATTGTAAGCTCATCTATTTTTATTAATTATTTATTTATTTTTATTTTATTTTTTAAGTTTTGCATGCTTTAAAATATCTATTTTTATTTGATTTTATATTTATTAATTAATTTTTTTTATAAAATATGTTTGTTGAGATTCAGATGCAACTTGAATAACGTAAGTGTCCAACTGTTATAGTGTTCCCACTCGCCTAAATATAAACTTATTGTCAAGCAATGGATATGTGTATTTCCGCATATAGTCGAGTCAATATCTCTTTAGGTCGACTCGAAAGACGATTCCAGTCGACCCTCTCGTCGAAGACGACTCGCCAGGAGTCCACTTGACCACTTGTTCGATGCCTCATGAGGACAACTTGATGAGCGTTGCTTCTCGGCGAAGTCAAAGGACTGTTTCGCCTTGAGTCTCTCCCTCTCTGACAACGTATCAGCATCGCATTGAATGCTTTGCGGGTACCATCATGACTCTATCCCCAATAGTCTTCCTGACTTATCAGATCACGTCAGCACCGTCATACCTCCGATCATTTAGCATTCAATACCGAAGTGATCCATCCCCCACTCGCCAATCGACACCTGTAAAGCAAGTGCTGACGTGACCGCCAGACCATACTTCGCCACCGCCTCTCTGCGCTCGACAAAAGTGACACATTTGCCCTTACCACTTTAGTATAAATACAAGTACTATTCTACCTTACAAAGGGCTGGAAAACCTGATTGCCAAATCTAATCTTTAAGCAATCACACTGTACACAAGAACTCAAACAGTTCTTATTTACCCCACTCAAGTTCATCAGCTAATTTGATTGTCGGAGGTACAATAGGTGAACCCAACCACATCCTCTTACGAACTTCTACTTGTGACGATTCATCTACTCTGTTCAAAGAATCAGACATAAAGTCAGGAAATAAAGCGACCCCTTCATCAATCCTCAACAAACTCATCCAAACACGGATATATAAATGACTGTGTGATCACCAGTATATTAACAGTTTGGCGCCCACCGTGGGGCATCTTTTCTTTTTTGAGAAAATATGTCGAGTTCTGAACAAGGGTCTGATCAATCTCACCCTGCAGAACGACGTCAGAGCTACGTTACCCGAACTCAGCTTGAAGAAATAGCTCACAAGCTCTCCCATTCTCCCCAAGAGCAAATTGCTATCTTTACTAGCGAACTTCTCAACTGGCTTTCATGGCCGTCTCTTCGTTTTCTTCTTCAAGAAAACATGTTAGGCCTTGAATATCAAGCCGACCAGTTCCCCCTGAATGACATAGGAGTTGTATCAGTCAAGCTAAGCGGAGTTCGGAGTTGTATCACTCAAGCTAAGAAGAATTTGGTTTTGGATGAGAGGAATCAGCATAATCATATTCCTCTACAGCCTTAGCAACCATTTTGGGAGTATTTATCAGCTAGCCATCTATAGGATGGAGTATCATCGCCTTCAAAGTTTCCTCCAAGGAAGATCAGCTCCTGTTTGTCTTTTTAGAAAAAACAACTTCGTCTCCTGGTTGTCTTTTTAGAGACTACTCCGGCTTCCTGATTGCCAAATCATGAGAACAAGAAGAGAATCATTGTGTATCGTACAATAAACGAAGACAATATGTGTCTGTACTACCCATATTTTATAGGCACTCCATATAATTGATGGTTTTTTCATAGTCCCACCTCTACTATAGAAGAAATGGAAATTCCCATATTTGTTTGATGATAAATGCGAAACAAAAACAAAAGGAAAAAAATCCCCCTCCCCGCACCGGGGATTCCATTTAAAAAAAAAAATAATGATGATATTTAGAACCGACAGACAAAGAAATTCTTATTCTATATATCATAGCAGCTAGTTCTAACTAATATTGAGGAGTTCAATATATCAATACATTAGTTAATGAGAATTCCTCCTATTCCAAAATTGAAAGTTCTTCTAGCTAAGGAAATTCCTATTATTCCAAAATTTTCTTACTTGTTTGTCGCACAAAAAAATCTTTTTGAATCTCCGATGGAAACCGACTTTGCTAGAACAGGAAGAGAATGCCTCCCTCCTTCACTGGGATAGCCTCTATTCTAGAGCCTTCAGCTTTTAAAGATGTTGAAGGGTTTCCTAGTATTCTCTGGTCGTACCGCACGACCTACAAAAACTCGACCGGGGAGATGCCATTCAAGTAAGCTTATGGCGATGAGGCAGTCACTCCTGTCGAAGTTGGCATGCCAACCATCCGACTACAATACTTCGATAAGGACTCAAACTCAGAAGGACTTCGGATGGGGCTCGATCTCTTAGACGAGACCCAAGAGAAAGCACTCCGAACCCAAGTAACCAATCAGCAATGAATCGCTCGCTACTACAACAGCAAAATCCGACCAATGAGATTCAATGCTAGCAACCTTGTCCTCCGTAAAGCTGCTTTCGACAAAGTTACCCAAAGAGGCAAGATAGCCCCCAACTGGGAAGGCCCTTAAACAGTCATAGAAGAGCTGCGAGCCGACACCTATCGACTAAGGACCCCAGATGGGAGAGTCCTCTAGCATCCCAAGAATATCGAGCACCTACGACATTATTTTCAATAATTCTATAAATTTCATTTTATATCAATAAAATTCTTATTGAAATTGTCTCGATTGCTGTCTTGCACTCCCATAGTGCCCAATCTAAGCAGGAATACTAAGCCATTGGTGTCCTATCAGGAATAAACCCAAGACACTCACCATATGGTCGACTCCCACAGTCGCCTCTCAACCATCATAGCTATATTGAAGACCCAGACATCTATGTAAGTCCTGGGCACCTAACCTCAGGGTTGTCATACTACCTAATTGCCATCAGGGCGGCCCTCTTTAGGGCAAAAGATCTAGTCGACTTTAGCAAGTCATAGGCACAGCCTCAGGGTTGTTAAAGACCTAGTCGACTTTAGTAAGTCCTAGCCACAGCCTTGGGGTTGTAAAAGACCTAGTCAACTTCAAATAAGTTCTAGGCTCATCAACGTGAGGCTTACGTTCTGAAGCAGAAATACGACGCTTAAGTTGAGGCTCACAAACGTGGAGCTCGCGTTGATTGAGAGATCAACTCTCTTGGAGATAGTCTCGTCGTAAGGATATTCTCCTCCGTCGAGCGGTATTCTTCTTAGCTTATTTTAAGGCCTTTACAGCGAGGTCATCTATGTTAATGGAGCTTATCGCCGCAATTGGCCTTTTATGACCCGATACCCGTCGCTTTGGTGCGGATGTTAGACCATTGAGTCGATTGACGAGTCCAACAAAAGCTGAGCCCACTCCTTCAGCGGAGGGGCTGTTCGAGAAGTATTGACCTAAGATGAGGGCCTTCTTTGATGATTCAGCAATGGATGGAGCTTTGGTTTTGTTGGTGATCGTGAGGACCTTGCGCATAGCCTTAGGGCTAAGGGATCCGGAGGAAAGGGCTTCCTCATACTTGGATAGATCAAACTCTACCACAAGAGTTTCGACTGTTATTCCAACGAGGTTGATGTCGGATTGCGTCACCACTTCTTCGTCAGTGACGATAGTCCCCAGTAGAGTCGCCATATTTTATTTGTTGGGAAAATTGAAAGAAGAAAATTAAGAACTAGATTTGTCAGACTTAGAAAAAGAATGGATTACAATTCTCTCAATGCAATCTCCCTCTAATAACTTAGAAAAAGAAATTACAATTCCTGTGGGATTGACCAGTCGACTCATGCCTATTATGAGTTGACCTATGTGTCATGAGTCGACTCATATATGCACATGAGTCGACTCATCGATGGTTTCCTGATTCGTTTAGGTTTCTGGTTGCATGAATTCCTGTGGGGTTTGAGCTTGGTTATTTACCACTTTGTCATCCACGTTGTTACACCTATATAAGAGATTGTTTAGGGTTTCTAATAAATCTGATGTAATCAAAGAGAGATTCTAATCAAGGGAGATTAGGGTTTAGAGAGAATTAAGAGTTTGTTCTCGATTCTAGTAAGATTGTGAGAGAGAGATTATAATCTTTTCATATCATAATCTAGAGAGGATATTTTTCTTCGCCATATACTGAATTATTCTTGTGTTTCTGTCATCCTCTTCTCAACACACCTTAGATCGATCAGATCCTGTGGAGGGGGTATCCTGTATATGGTCCTGACTCGATCGTAATACAAGAAGTTAGGCAAGATCCTTATTTCATTGGAAAGAGTCCAGAAATTAAGAAAGAAGAAGATGACTGAAGGAGATAGTTCAGCGAGGCTAGATGCATTAGAGAAACAGATGGAGACAATGAGTTCAACTCTCATACACTTCGTCGCTATCTTCCAAGAAAAGGACAAAAAGGAGGAATCGTCTTTGAAAAACAAGAAGAAACTTATGGAGTCCGATGGAGAAGGTGAGGAATCTGATCCTGATAGGGAGGCTGAGATTGTCAAAACTGATCTGCATCAAGAGGGTAAAAATTACTATCAGGATTTAAAAATTGATTTCAAGGTAGAGATTCATGTTTATGATGGGAGTGTCAATATGGAGAAGCTCGATGATTGGATCGAGCGTATAGAGATGTATTTCACTCTCTACGGATATTCATCCAAGGAGAAGATTGTGTTCATGACTTTGAAGTTTTCAGGACATGCGTTGACGTGGTAAAAATCCTAATGTAAGCAGGAGAATAAGATTGTATCGTGGAACAAGTTTAAGGAGCTACTGAGAAAGCAGTTCTATCCAGTGGGATTCCTTGAGGAGTGTTGGTACAAGTAGTATGACTTGCGCCAAAGATTCAATCAGACCGTTCAAGAGTACACGTGTAAAACCCCGATAATTTATGAATAATATAATTAATATGTGATTAATTATGATATATGGAAATTTAGTATGATAAATATTATTAAATAGTATATGAGAATAATACCATATATTTTGAGTATGAACGAGTTCATACATGAGAGAGAGAAGAGTCGAAACATGCACAAATAGCCAAACATATGCGGAGCTGGAAAATTCCAGTCCGGTCGACCGCCGCTGTCGACCGCAGTACGATCGACCGTCACGCTCGACCGCAAAACCTGTAGATTGTTTTCTTCTCCTATTTTGAGTTGGTTTCGGATTTCTAAACTCATATCTATTTTCCCCTAATATATATATATATGAGTTTTTTATGTTTTTATCAGTATTCCTAAGAACCCTAATAGCCACCGACCCCCCTAAACCCTAGTTTGATTTCTTGGAGAAGATTGGAGGCTTTCAAGTTGGGTTTTTGTTGATTTTTGGCTTTTGAGATCTCCTTCGATGTTACTTCTAACAAGTTTTTCCTACAACCCCAGGTGAGTATCATCTCTGCTAACCCCCCTCCTAGTTTTCAAAATATTTTTAAAGAGTTTTAAACATGTTTTGTAGAGCCTAAATGACTAGTTTATGAATAAAATCAACTTTTTTTGTATTATATGTAAAGAGACTAGGTCTTTTCATGCTAAAAAGATTGAGAACAATTTTACAGAAGTATTTAAGACCTGAAGATGATTTTAAAACGTGGTTAATCTAAAGAAAGAAGTTTGATTCGTTATTTTGAGCTTTTATGCATGTTTTAAGGTTTTGAATATGAATCTAATGCATAAAATCATGGTTTCATATGTTAATTTGTTTTTCAGATATTCATATCTGCCGTAACATGTTTGTATAGGGTTTAATCATGTTTGGATCACAAAAACATGATGTGAACACGACACACACAAACAAATCTAAAAAACTAGAATTTGGGTTCACGGTCGACCGTCACGGTCGACCGCGTGCAGGACAGAGACCTAGGTAGTCTCTGGAGCCCGTCGCGATCGATCGCCACTGATCGCTACGGTCGACCGCCAGTCTGTTTTGGTTGTACATGTTTATATGGCTTGGTTTTGGTTTGTCGAGTAGATTTCTCGATCTAATGATGACAGACTATGATGTTAGTGATTGTTTAACACCTGAAAATGATGGCGAACTTCAGATGTAGACACGCACACCGAGATTTGTGCATATATGCTAGATTGTGTTAATTTGATACACTTTCGACATGAGTTAAATTAATAAACACATATGAATAATGTTGTTCTATACGTATTCGAAAATAGGGAGATGAAACCTATTTTCCGCAGAACGATTGAGTAAGAGTATTATAATAGTATCGTTGTTACATGTATCCGGAATAGGAGAATAATAAACCCTATTACCGCAGAACGATTGAGTAACGAGCATTACAAAAGTATCGCTATAGCACAAGATAATGCACACATAGATAATTGATCAGTTGTAAGCTTTACTTCCATGATAGATTACCCGCGAGTAAGGTATTTCCTTTGAGATTTTGATACACCTATTATGAACGGCAGATATATTTGTTTTAGCAATTATTGATATCCTCTTATATTAGAGCAGGTCACTCGGACGTAGTTCGAGATGAGATGATTATTCTTTATGTTGGAGATTAGGGTATTTATCATTGATTATTTATTTTTTATTCATAGAGAGTTATATGAATGATTTGATATATGTATATACTGACTCTATTTTCTATATACTCATACTCCTACCCCTTTCCCTGGGGAGAGGTAGTGATGATCTCGCTAACGTTTTGACTCTCGTTGTTTTCCCTCTTTTCAGGCAGCGGGTCTAGTGCACGGAGAGTCGCAGGTTGATGAGACATCTTAGTTGTCCATTTAGCTATTTATTATATTTTATAGTTATTGCAGAACTCCACATGTAGTTAATTATTTTCAGACTCTAGATTGGTATTTTATTTCATAGAGTTGAGAGTTATTATAAGACTTTGTTTATTTGACTCATTGTATTTAAGATTCGGTTCAGACTCAGAGATATATCTACTTTATTCCAGTTGGGCTCATTATTAATATTTCTTATGCTTCTTCTATGTATATTTTTAGTGTTGTTCGATTTCGATTATTTACCTGTCTGTACCTTCATCTATTTATTGTTTCTACTAGAGAGATAATGATTGTGATGATGAAACATATCGTAGCATAGTGTTTGGAGCTTGACAGGTTTGACAATCCGGGTTTCACCTGAGACTGCAGCCTTATGTGAACTCTGGGGTGTCACAACATGATGGAGTTCCAGCAGTAGGCGATGGTTCTAAACATCACGACGGACGAATACTCCATCTTCATGAATTACATGGCGGGTCTGAATGAATACATTCGGAAGGAGATGAAGTTATTCACGGTCGAGTCTATTGCAGAGGTAAACGTGAAAGCTATTGCCATCGAGGGCAACCAAAAGAAGAAGAACGAGGCAAAAGGAGATGTAAAATAGACGGGAGGTGAGTCTAGTGGTTCCAAACATAAGGACGAGAAGAAGGGTGATCCAGGGAGAGCAGAACTGATTTGTAATCACTGCAAGAAGATAAGACATATCGCTGATCGATGCTGAGAGAAGTATCCTCATCTGAAACCAAAGGGGTTGAAGAAGAAATAGGAGAAAAAGGCATGTGTGATAGCACAGGGTCCGAAGGAAGTTCCTGGGATGACAAAGCCCAACAGTAGTCTTAATCTTATGGCAGAGAAACAGGTCACGAAAATGGACGAAGACCCCCGAGAGTAGCTCTTTGTGCTGAAGTTGCAAGTGAAGACCAGTTTGGTTGATGTCATTGTTGATCCAGGCAGCAAAAAGAATTTGATATCCGAGGCTTTGGTTCAGAAGCTGGGTCTGAAGACAGGCAAGTATCTGAAACCCTATCCATTGGGGTGTATTCAAAAGGAGACAAGACTAAGTGTAGTTGATCAATACACTGTCAGATTTGTGCTCCATGAGTCGTATATTAACGAGGTCACGTGCGACGTCGTTCCATTGGATGTTTGTCAGGTTATACTGGGCAATCCGTACTTATAGGATAGATACACGATCTATAAAAGGCGGGCTCAGAAGTACACATTCACCAAAGATGGTGAAAAGTTCATATTTCGTTCGGCGTCTCTTCCTGACGCGAACAAAGAGGCTAGTGAATGCAAGCAAAAAGTTCATCTCGCTATGCATTAGACTTCATGACGAGCCATCGAAAAGGGGTTGCGTGTTGGAGCGGAAGACGACTACGATGAGGCGAGGAACGAAGGAGTCATTTCTAGTTGTACGTTGATATCAGGTTCCTAGCAAAGGCATGTGATACAGAAAGGATGGAGGAGCTCGCGAGTTTCCTCAGTTGAAATTCTAACTTGAATGAGACTTCAAGTTTCTAAAGGGGGGGACCCATGTTACGGGTATATCTTATCTTTAAAACTTAGCGATCCTCATGTGAGCTTAAGGATAAATGATTCTTATGGTAACTTAAGAATAGAGGTGTAAAACAACACAGTGGAACGTAGGTTAAAGCGTGGAACGAGACAGCGAATCGAAGAATCGAAGCATCCAGTTTTCAGCCCGTGAGTCAACTCATACATGTACATGAGTCAACTCATTAGGTTGAGTCGACTCATGCCTGTCATGAGTCGACTCAAGAAACCCAGCCGTTTTGTCAAAAGTTTCTGACCAGTTGACTCATGCCTGTCATGAGTTGACCCATGTGTCATGAGTCGACTCATATATGCACATGAGTCGACTCATTGATGGTTTCCTGGTTCATTTGGGTTTCTGTTTGCAAGAATTCATGTGGGGTTTGGGCTTGGTTATTTACCAGTTTTCCATCCATGTTGTTATACCTATATAAGTGATTGTTTAGGGTTTCTAATGAATTAGATGTAATCAAAGAGATATTCTAATAAAGAGAGGGTTTAGAGAGAATTGAGAGTTTGTTCTCGATTCTAGTGAGATTGTGAGAGAGTGATTGTAATGTTTTCATATAATAATCTAGAGAGGGTATTTTTCTTCGCCACATACTGAATTATTCTTGTGTTTCTATCATCCTCTTTTCATATTAGTTTCATTATTTTAAAAATTAAATCATTAATATGTTCTTCTAAGGCGAACATATTACTATCACATGATGAGAAACCAATTGAATAGAATTAAGATGGTACCATTGATAATCAATCTGTTGAATTAATTCTAGACTTATCCACGCCGATATCCTCCACTAATAACAAAGGCAAAAATGAGATTTTAGATGTTTCACCTATTGCTACACTTGACTCTTCTGCATTTAAAACTCTACCTACAACTAGTAAAAAAAAATTAAGAATACAATTAAGTTGCTTTATTTATGCATTAATTAATCTTGATATATATATATATTTTATATTAAATTTACTAAATAAACATGTTTTTTATTTTGCAGAAATGGACAAAGAACAAGCTCTTTCAACTTTCAAGAAGAGGATTAAGATTGAGAAAAGAAATAATTAGAAATTATTAGATATTTTCTTTATATTTGGCTTATTACATCCTATAACTGTTTGATTGATTGAGAACTTTTTTGACGCACGCATCATTTGCGAATAATATTTTTTAAACATTAAACTGTCTTATGTCTTAATTTAATTCAAGTTGTAGTTAGGATATTTTGATTATCTTCATTTTATTCATTTTTTATAAAAAAATTTAGTTTAAATGAACTTAAATTTTATTATAGTTTTATAAAAGTTGTTTAATATCATTATTTTTAGGCGGGTACATGTTATCTAACCTCAATAGAGGGTGAGTGAGAGTGGGGTTCACGTTAGATCTTTAAAATTATATTCGGATAAGAGTGATTGAAATGATACGAAATATAGATGAATTGCGATAAGACCGTGCTTAGCACGAACTAAAACACTAGTAGTAAATGATTAGCTCATACATTTCATTGAAACTAAATTCAGAAAACTATCTCAACTTTGGACAATAACCAGACAAACCCTTTACGTATAGAGGTTATATCTGACCACCCTATTGGCTTCGAGATTTTATTAGGAAATCTTCTTAACTTTAAGATCTATATACATTATAAATGTCATCTTAAAATCGTACAAAATTGATATATCATTTGAACATCTGAATAGACTATCCTAATTAACATCACTTTTAGTCAGGGTCTTTTTTCATACAACCACCTATAAGAATAAGGTCAAATCGGATGGACTACCTCCAAAGTTTCTTCTATACAAAACCTACCTTATGAACATGTTTATTTTTCCAATCAACCTCTTTAGAATATTTTTTGTTCGATATTTACCTTAACTATCCAAAATACCCCTCCCGGCTCTCCCAACATCCATCCTCCTTTTCTTCTCCCTTCTTATCCATCCTTCTCCTCCTCTGTTCTACTTCTCCTTCACTCATGCTCCTTCCTCCTCCACCGCATCTTCTCGCTTCTCCATTTCATCCCTACCTTCCTCCATTCTCTTTCACCCACTCTCCAATTCCATCCTCTTTCGTCCTATCTCAATATCTTCCCTCCTCTTCTCCCATCTTACTCGCTGTTTGTGCGGAGGATGATTAAAATGAGTTGCCCTTAAGTGGTTCATTGAAAAATGAGATAGGGGTAGTGAGGGAAGAGGGTATTTTTGATATTTAAAATAAAATAAAATTTAGTTGCCCTCAAGTGGTTCATTGAAAGCTAATCTCACATATAGGATAATTTCTATGTAAAAAAAAACTTTGAAACCTATGGATTTGACCTATTATTTTAAAGGTGATTTTAATTACACAATATTACTCCGGACGAATTTTCAAAACCACCCTATTTTCACATTTAATCCCAAAAAAAGACCCATTTTGAAGTTAATTGTAAAAACCGACCTGGTTTCAGCATTGGCGCTGAAACCAGGTCGGTTTTTGAAAAATTTTCTCCGAAACTTCACGGGAGTTGAACTCCCGTGAAGTTTAGTAAATCTGCTAAACTTCACGGGAGTTCAACTCCCGTGAAGTTTATAGTTCAAAATTTTTTTTTGAACTATAAACTTCACGGGAGTTGAACTCCCGTGAAGTTTAGCAGATTTGCTAAACTTCACGGGAGTTCAACTCCCGTGAAGTTTCGGAAGCTTTTTCACAAAAACCGACCTGGTTTCAGCGCCAAGGCTGAGGCTGAAACCAGGTCGGTTTTTGCAATTAACTTCAAAATGGGTCTTTTTTGGAATTAAATTTGGAAATAGGGTGGTTTTGAAAATTTGTCCATATTACTCCTGCAATGATAAAATAAAATGTATTAATTTGAGGTAAGGACTATCGGTTTTATCAGTATACTAGCATTAATTAATCGAGAATCTATATCATTTGTAGACAGTTAGAGGACAAATTAGAAATTGTTTAGTTATATTTATGGTTTAAACAACTTAGGAACCGAGGGGTGACCCGGATGAGTGGGAGGTTTCAAGATAACTCTCAAAGTCTTGGATTTGTTTCCAGTATAAATAAATAAGTAAATAGCTTATACAGACTTTTCATTAGAAACATGAACATAAGTTTATTTTCTTATTTTTTCCTCCTTTCTTATCTCTTTCCTTATTTTATTTATCCTTTCTTTTCGATTTCTGAAGCTACGTTACATTGCGTCCCACTCCACTAAAATTCGAACAAACTCCATGGATTTTCAATTCTGAAACACGAATATACGCATCTTGTATTTTTTACCACAGCAGCCTACAAGATCTCAACGGACTTGTAAAGCCCAATCTGAGTTGATGGTTGGGCCTTAATATGACAGCCCATTAGCATTACGGACTTGGTATACAAAGGGCCCAGACTTAGAGAGGTTTCTTCTATATAAAGGATCCTTTCGTTTTCCCGCAGTCGCGACTTTTGGAGCAACCTCTGTTCGTTCTTCCCCTGTCGGTTGCTCTGAAAGCAAATATATATACAAATATTTAGGAAAGCCACCTCTCTCTCTCTCTCTCTCTCTCCATCTCATCAACAGGGTCCTCTCTTTCTCTCTCATGGTTCCCTCCTTTTGAGAATCAGTTATCTACCTTCAATTCCTACTTAATTTACCAACAATTCTCTCAGTTTCAATCAATTTGTTCCACTTACGACGATTTTCTGCAGACCCAACTCATCAATGGCCAATCTCAACCTCTCTCTCTCCCTCCTCCTCCTCCTCCTCCTCTGTTCCTCTCTCAAACCCACTGAAAGCCTCTGGTGGTCTTCATCTCCTCCCCCCTCAAACAACAACCCCAAGCCCGCTGAATTCTCAATATCGCAGGGGTTTTCGGGCGAAAGGGGGCTAAAAATAGTGGAGGATGCCAAGAGGAAGATGGTGATGGCGAACACTTGTTGGCAGAGTTCATACAGGGCCCTGTTTGAGAGTTGTTCGGCGGTGTTGTCCGATGAGGAGAGGAAGAGGAGGTTGGCTTGGATGCTCAGTGATTGCTTCCAGATTGAATCGGGTCGGCCGGCGTTCCCGGGTTGCAAGAAGGAGAGTTCTATGCTGCAGTGTTTGAAGAGGTTGAATGATGGAGAGCATAAGGTTTTTCTTGAGTTTTTCATGGAGACTAATGCAATATGTCACCAGTTACAGTAAGTCATTGCGTAGGACTTTTATGCTTTCAGTAGTTTTCGATATATATATTTCAGGAATTAGTTTGGTTACCTCTAAAAAAAACAATTTTCGAAATAGGAAATTGTTACAGCTAATTCTTTATTGTTTTATATAAAAAATGCAACGTTTTTTTCTTCTTCTTGTTGAATGGCAATTCATAGTGGAAATCTGTCCAAGAGGTGGTCTGAAAATCTGATGATATATAATGTGTAACATATTATTCATTCATGTCCCTTTTCCTTTTTTTCGTTATTCATGTACCCTCTGACATAACGTAGTTGCTAAATATTATGAATTTATTCATGTAGCTTTAGTAGGTTGTCGATCTATGTGGCCTTTCTTTTTTAGTTCCTATTTATCACTGCAGGTTATTTCTTAAGATTGTCCTTGTTTATCCTAGTGCCCTTGTATTTAGAATGTATTTATAGTGTTGTTTAAATGTATTTATGGTGTTATTTAATATTTTTACTGTTTTTTATTACCGTTGTTTCTACCTTCTTTAGTTTAGTCAATGGACAGATATTAAGCTATTTTCCTTTCTAAATTGGTTTTAATTCTTATATTTTCCCAATTGAAATGAACATTACCCTCCTTTGTGTTTCCTTTTTCAAATTCAGTATTCTGAATATTTACCCAATCAAGAACTTGTCTATGTATTTAAGACTTCAGTATTTATCCAGCAAATCTATTAACCAGTTATGGTCATTTATGTCAGACATAATGATTTTATTTCTTCCTGCAGGAGTGAATCATTCAAACATGAAACGGAGAGATTGGTCAATGAACTAGCAAAATCAGCACATTATGCAGAAGACAAGCTGGACATCATCAACGAAAAATCCGACCAACTTTTACAAGACTCAAACCAAATCCATGATTCCTTATCTTCAATACACGAAGAAACAGAACAATTAGTCCAAACATCCAAAGATGCCAAATCTCAGATTGATGATGTATTAGAAAACTCTCAAGCCATATTTCAACAATCAAAGCGCATTACAGAAACCCAATTGGAACTAAAGGAATCACAATCAGAGATGATAGATGCAGTAAAATTAGGCATAGATTTTTTGGAGAAATCCTATAAGAGTTTAGGGAATGAAATGAATAACTTGATGAAAGAAACTGTCAAAATTGAGACGGAGATTAAAGAGGTCGGTGATTCTATGGTGTCGAAAATGCAAAATCTTCAGGGTACTGCGAATAATATCGAGAGCGTTGCAGGATCATCATTGATGAAGCAGATGGAACTTCTAGAAGGACAGAATGATGCTCTTGAAGGCCTTGATGCGTTAAAGAAGTTTCAGTCTGAAGCTATCAAAGAAAGCAGGTATATAGTGTGATATCAATATCATAACAAAGTTTTCTGATTTATGTTGTATTTGATTTCTGTTATTTTTAATTATGTTTAGGGACACTTTGGAAAAATTTTCAGAGTACGGCCACAAACAGCATGAGGAATTAATACGACGACAAGGAGAAATCCAAAAAACTCACGACCATCTGTATGAAACTTCACAGGCTATATTAGAAGCTCAGGTTTTCTATCATGCTGTCATCTTTTATGGTTCTCATTTTCTGATACATAAGTCTAATCTGATTTAATTTTTTTTATTGCAGAGGGAGTTTGAATTGAAACAGTCAGACATTTTCAGTATGCTTGAAAAGCTATATGCGTTATACAAAGCTATCTTGGATGAATCCAGATTTATCAAAGCATTTTTCTTCTACTCATGTATTATCATTCTTCTATATATGCTGACAAGTGCTAAACAGACTTTTCATAAAAGAGTGCATCTTTATTTAGGTAAATTTGTTGTGCTTACCCTCTGTATAATTTCTTTATCTGGGCTATTTTTAAATAACAATAACTGACTAATTTTTACGATTATGCAGGTCTTTGCATCACATTGTTGCTCGAGATGGCAATCATTAAATACAAAACCAGTGATGTGATAATTGAGAAAATTTGGCTTGCAAGATCTACTTTTCTAGTTGTTGCTTCGATCCAAATTCTACATTCTATCTTTACGTATAGGTAAAAATTCTACTTATATATGTATATTAGTTTTATGTATGTCAATTCTTTCTTATATTCGTTTTACTTACTTTACAGAGATTACGAAATAATGAGCCATCAATTGCTACAAACATTAATGGAAAAGGTCTGCATGCTAGAGAAAAACTCGGGTAAATATCTTTCATCATTAATTTAAATTTTCTTCTATCATTTTTACATATATTTTGAATGTAATAATTTGGACTTTTGTAATATGTAGGAATGAAGTCCTTGTCTATGGTTATGGATGGCGACGATGATGATAGTTGGAGTCACTATTCATGGATTGATGAGGAGTTGCCAGAAGATGTAGACATCAATGAAGATCCTAGTTACTATCCTGAGGAAGTTGCAGAAAATTTTAAGGCTACAGCCTTGATTGCAAAAAGTTATGATCTTCGCCCTCGGCGGTGCAGTCAGAAATAAATTTGTGTGATTTTTTTAATGTGTTTTTAAGAGAGTAGAAGACTACATGTAAATTTTTATCATTATATTCCTCATGAACTGTAATACACGAAGTTTTGTACAAATTAAAATGAACCGTGGAAATGATATGCTCATAGGTAGCAAGACTGTGAACAACGGCAGCGTGGGGGTCAATCAATTCACGCGGAAAGAAGAAGTTGGGGCCACGCATGTGAGAAGAGTCCAGCGGGTAAATTTGTGCAGATAGCCAAGGTCCAACAGGTTTCTTCACCGGCCCACCAAAACTATTATAAATATGCATGTTTACATAGGGTTTTGAGTGTGGGAGAAAAGTTGTTGTGGGAAAAGACGGCGGAAAAGAAAAACGCAGAGGAGAGGTTTAGCCGGCTGTTAAGGAGAAAAACAGAGAATTAAAGAGAGAGATTTTGAGGAGAGAAAAAGAGAGATTTACAAAAGAGAGGTTAATTTCTTTTGGGTAAAAATTAGATCTTTTTCTTTGAGACGAGCTTGTGGATTGTACAAGTCGTCGGTGTTCTAATTTTTACCCAAAAGAAAAATTAACCTCTCTTTTGTAAATCCCTCTTTTTCTCTTCTCAAAATCTCTCTCTTTAATTCTCTGTTTTTCTCCTTAACAGCCGGCTAAACCTCTCCTCTGCGTTTTTCTTTTCCGCAGTCTTTTCCCACAACAACTTTTCTCCCACACTCAAAACCCTATGTAAACATGCATATTTATAATAGTTTTGGTGGGCCGGTGAAGAAACCTGTTGGACCTTGGCTATCTGCACAAATTTACCCGCTGGACTCTTCTCACATGTGTGGCCCCCACTTCTTCTTTCCGCGTGAATTGATTGACCCCCACGCTGCCGTTGTTCACAATTCTCCACCTCGTACATCATTTGATAAACCTTAAATTTTGGACGAACACCAGAAGAACACCGCGAATATCACTAGAGATCTGAAATCGACCAAACCAGGCCAAATCAGCTGCGCCATTTTATCGCGGCTGCCTACGTACCCTCCACCGGGATCAAGCTAACCGTAGTTCTACTATTGTTCTCCATAGTCTCCACCTCACCCCAACACTGCCCCGAAGGGCCATGCCCTCTTGGGCAAATCAACATGGGTTGATATGAAGCAAGTCCAAACAATGCTTAAACTTGCTACCTGTGATCACCTTGGTTAACATGTCTGTGGGATTCTCATTCGTGTGCACCTTCATGAGAGAAATATCACATTCCTCTATGACATCCCGCACAAAATGATACCTGACATCGATATGCTTGGTACGAGCATGATGAACTTGATTCTTCGCCAAGTGAATCGCACTTTGACTGTCGCACCACAAGTTCACGTTCTCCTGCTCAATTCCCAAATCGTCTAGAAGACCCCACAACCACAATGCTTCCTTCACTCCCTCAGCCATGGCCATGTACTCGGCCTCTGTAGTAGAAAGTGCCACTGTAGACTGCAACATCGATCGCCAACTAACTGGAGCTCCATGTATCCTGAATACATAACCAGTAGTAGATCGCCGTCTATCTAGATCACCCGCATAATCAGAGTCAACAAACTCATCAATCTGACATGTATCTCCACCAAAACACAGACCCGTATCCGCGGTACCTTTCAAGTACCTCAGGACCCATTTCACCGCTTCCCAGTGCGCCTTTCCCGGATTCGCCATGAATCTGCTGACCGCACTAATCGCCTGTGAAATATCTGGACGTGTACACACCATAGCGTACATCAAACTGCCAACTACACTAGCATAAGGAACACGCTTCATATGTGCCTTATCTTCCGCTGTAGTGGGAGATTGTTTACCTGAAAGCCTGAAGTGTGAAGCCAATGGAGTCGTCACCGACTTAGCACTTTGCATCCCGAACCTCACGATCACCCGCTCTATATAGTCCTTCTGACTCAAGAACAATCGCCGATTCGCCTGCTCTCTTCTGATCTCCATACCCAGTATTTTTCTAGCAGCGCCCATGTCCTTCATCTCGAACTCTTTATCAAGTTGAGATTTTAACCTATCTATCTCCACCCTACTCTTCGAAGCAATAAGCATGTCATCCACATACAAAAGAAGATAGATATAATCACCTCCACGAATCTTTCGAATGTAAACACAACAATCGTAATCGCTTCGGGAAAACCCATGCTTTAGTATGAAGGAGTCAAATCGTTTGTACCACTGCCGAGAAGATTGCTTTAGTCCATAGAGTGACTTCCTCAAGCGACATACATGATGCTCCTTATCCTCAACCTTGTAGCCCTCAGGTTGATGCATATAGATCTCTTCATCCAAGTCTCCGTGCAAGAAGGCCGTTTTAACATCGAGTTGTTCCAGCTCAATATTGCCATGAGCAACAATACTCAATAGCACCCGAATAGAAGTGTGTTTCACCATCGGAGAAAAGATCTCATTGTAATTCACACCCTCTCTTTGTGCAAATCCTTTAGCCACTAGCCTCGCCTTATACCTTGTACCACTGAGCTCTGAAGGATCTTCCTTTCTCTAATACACTCACTTACAACCAATAGCTTTTCTTCCTACGGGCAATGGGATCACCTCCCATGTTTGATTCTTCCGAAGAGATTCCATCTCCTCCTCCATCGCAGCCAACCAACTCTCACTATCTTTATCCCGAATAGCTTCCTTGAAGGAGACCGGCTCATCTTTCTCCACCGAGAGTGCGTATTCAACCAAATTAACTTGTTCATAGTACTTCAGGGGTTGATCAGCCCCCAGCTTTTGTACCTGCTTGTATGCTCGCTTTGGCCTAGTGGAAGCCAAAGTATCCTTGAGCTGCTGTTGTTGTAGTGCTTGTGTATTCTCCTGTTGAACCTCTTCCTGCTCAAGCTCATCATCTACCTGATTTTCTACTTGAACATGACTAGAACTTGGTTGGTCCTTAGGTTCTATCTCAATAACCTGGGACTTTGAAGTCCCAACAGTCCCAACACCATCATTCTTGGGTGCCCTAGCAATCATGGATTTTTCATCAAAGGTAACGTCCCTGCTGATCACGAACTTCGAATCTTCTGTACACCAAAGGCGGTAGCCTTTTACGCCCTTTGCATACCCCCAAGAATATCACCTTCTTGGCCCTCGCGTCAAGCTTTCCCTCGTTGACGTGATAATAGGCGGTACATCTGAAAATTCTGAGTCTCTCATAATCCGCATGTTCCCCTGACCACACCTTATAGGGTGTATCACCATCCAATGTCGAATGTGGAGAACGGTTCACAATGTAACATGCTGTAGCCACCGCTTCTGCCCACCATTCGTTGCCCAATCCAGCATAAGATCGCATACTCATTGCCTTCTCCCGCAATATTCGGTTCAGTCTCTCAGCGACCCCGTTCTGCTGTGGTGTTGACCTGACTGTCCAGTGTCGAACAATGCCCTCTTGATCACAGAACTTCTTGAAAGCACCATCTGTAAACTCTGTACCGTTGTCAGATCTTAGTGTCTTCAATTTCTTGCCCGTCCTGTTCTCAACCATTGCTTTCCACTTCTTGAATGTCTCGAATACCTCATTCTTATGCTTAAGAAAATAAATCCAAGCATACCTAGAATAATCGTCTATGAACGAGACAAAATACCTGGAACCACCCTTGGAAGTTGTCTGAGTCGGACCCCAAACATCCGTGTGCACATAATCTAGTATACCTCTGCTCTTGTGATTGTTTTTCAAGACTTGGACCCTGTGCGCCTTTCCATACACACAATTCTCACAAAAATCCATGCAAGGCTTCTTCAGATTCTTCAGCAAACCCTCCTTACCAAGCAGAACTAGACCCTTCTCTGACATGTGCCCAAGCCGCCTATGTCATAACCGTATGTGTTCACATGGGTCTCCACCACTTCCTTCAGTTCCAACCGCTGCATCTCCTATCACCGTCGTACCCGAGAGAGTATATAGATTATCGTGACGAACACCCTTCATCACTGTTAGGGAACCTCGAACAACCTTCTTCACTCCGTTCTCTGTAACAATCTTGCAGCCATCGGAGTCCAATGCACCCACTGAGATAAGATTCTTCCGCAAGTCGGGAACGTGCTGCATGTCCGTTAGAGTTTGAACCACTCCATCATACATCTTGATTTTGATATCACCTAGCCCTACCGTTTTACAAGCATGGTTGTTTCCCATCAATACGGTTCCATCATCAATGCTCTTGTAGGTAGTAAACCACTTCCTATTTGGACACATATGATAAGAGCAACCAGAATCAAGAATCCACTTCCCGGAGGTATCCTCGCTACCCGTAACAACATAGCATTCTTTATCGCTTCCTTCCTCCGATACGTAACTCGCCTCTTCCTTGCCTTCTCTTATCTCGGTCTTGTTGTTGTTCTTTTTCCCACCTACTCTCTTATTAGGGCAGTCGACCTTGAAATGCCCAACTTCACCGTATTTGAAGCACGCTCGTCCCGCAAGGGGTCTCGATTTAGATCTAGACTTTCCTCCCTTGCCTTTTCCTCGCTCATTGCTCCTTCCTCTAGCAAACAATCCCTGCGCTTGTTCTTTTTTACCACCAGTAGTCATGTCACTGGTTGCAATCTTTCGAAGGTCATCCGCAAGAAGCGCCGTTCTAGTCTCATCCATCGTCAAATTGTCTCCCATAAGCATCAGTGTTTGCACCAGGTTCTCATAAGACTTCGGCAAAGATAGAAGTAGTAGAAGCGCCTGATCCTCGTCTTCTACAGTCACATCGATGTCCTTCAGATCCGATATAATCCTATCGAACTTGTTGATATATTCCCGGATTGATGAGCCCTCCTCCATCTTGCAAGTATACAATTTGGATTTCAAATAGATCCGGTTTGTTAGACTCTTCGTCATGAAGGTGCTTTCTAACTTTGACCACACGCCCGCAGCCGTTTCCTCTCCATCTACCAAGAAAGCTACATCCCTTTCAAGGCAAAGGATAATCGACGCCCGTGCTTCCAGATCCAGCTCCTCCCAATCCTCATCAGACATATCCTTGTGCTTCTTCTCTTTTCCCGCCAAAGCTTTGTGCAATTTCTGCGAAATCAACGAGTTCTTCATCTGCATTCTCCAATAAGAAAAATCATTTTTCCCATTGAATTTTTCAATCTCGTACTTTCCCACTTTAACTGTTTTACTGGTAGACGTCATTATCCGCTTGTATTAATAAATCCGCTTCTCTTAGGAAATTGCCGAGCACCACCTCAAACCAGAAGCTACACCACTCCTAATCTGAATAACAGCTCTGATACCAATTGTTGGGCGCAGAGTCACGCCCATCGCCGCGGAAGCGATATCACCTGAGAGAGAGCCCTGGCTTTTGTTGTCACAAAAGCACAAGTCAACCTCTATATTCTTGTTTCTCAAAGGAAACGAATAGATAATATGAAATTCTTATTTTGTTTCTCAAAGGAAACTAGAATAGAAAGTGAAATATTTCAACAAAGTGAAATATGCACTCTTCCTCTCATCAGTTCTAGGACTGAAATGTTGAGGGAACCTACAAGCAATAGCCAACACCCAGAAAATAGTAAATACACGAGATTTACGTGGTTCGGCAAACTTGCCTACGTCCACGGGAGGGGTGAGGGGAGATTCCACTATGAGAAGAACACCGACGACTTGTACAATCCACAAGCTCGTCTCAAAGAAAAAGATCTAATTTTTACCCAAAAGAAATTAACCTCTCTTTTGTAAATCCCTCTTTTTCTCTCCTCAAAATTGTATGGTGAATATTTGATTTCCCGAAAACGGGGAGTGTTTGTTTGTATTAATAAGAATGCTTATTACAAACTAACAAATCAAATGGTTACAACAAAAGCAGAGGGAATGCCCTCTTTGTTTTTATGGGGACTTTTGGTGGCTACAGGATGCTTCGCTCGATGCTCGTGTCGAGTCTGCTTCCCTTGGACCGTTCGAATGAGGTTGCTGGAGAGCTTCAGTTCGCAGTAGAAGCTCAACTCGAGGGAGTTCGGGTCTGCTTAGTTCGCCGGCGATCGGAGCTCGGAACTAAACAGTGACGCTGCAATGCAAAGGTTATGCAGAGAGCTTGGTCTCAACTCTTTTCTCTAAGTTTTGCGACCTCTCCTCCAGTGTACTGGAAGGGGATTTTAAATGAAAGAGGGACAGCTTAACTCCTCCTTGAATTATGGGATGTGACCACATCTTCTTCAGAGACGTCTAGCTGCTCCTCGATACCATGAATGGTCATTCGAGGGATTGTGCTTTATGTCCTGTCACCTAAAATGGGAAGGCCCATCTTTGTGTATGAGGCAACGGCCGTCTGCTATCCGAGTGGATTTGACCAGCATTAATGAACCGCATTTATGAGTTCGCAGATCGACGAGGTGTCTGTCCGATCACTCGTACTGTGCGTGACCGCCCGGCGTGCTTTGAGCACGGTGCTTTCTCCTTTCCGGCTCGAGTGGGTCTAGCCAACTTGCCGAGTGCCGGCGGATCCAGCTCTTGACTCAGACAGCCGAGGTGAGTCGCATTTATGAATGCTCAGGTTGACTCGACACCTGTCCAGTCCCTTCGCGCTGTGCGCACTGCGAGCGGCCGTTTGACGGTCCTGGGGTATTGTGCTCTCTCCCTTCGGGTCGAGAGAGATGGGAAGGTCCATCTCAGCACGTGGGATAGCGGATACCCAGCTATACTGACAGTCTTGGGGTTTGCTGGCGGATTCTACTCTGTACTCGGGCAGGCGAGTTGAGTGAAAGGCGAACTTCCGCCATCCTGATCGATCTTAACTCGTGCTGGCGAACTGACCGTTAGGCGAACCTGGAACCGAGTATACTCGACGTCTACGCGGTTTAGACCCGTGCTAGAGGACTGAGCGTGCGAGCTCTTCTCGTAGGCGAATTTCTAGTAAACCCATAGAGGTATTTTTTACCGGGTATTTTTTACCGTCTACAAGACCCCCTTCAAAGTTTTCAGACCTAAACTGGCTCGCGTGTGGTCTGGAATACTTTGAATGAAGAAATTTTCGGTGAAGTAAGCGCACTCGATTTCTTTTAGGATTTTTAGCAAATCCTCAGCTATCAACGGGTTTGATGTGCCTTTACCGATCACCGTTTGAATCGGGCTAGTCATACTATTCCCCTCAGTATGATGAGTTGTTAAACAGTTTCTCTTAGGCTTGATGCTAAGATTTCCGCTCTAACCCTTAGCCGTCTGAGGCGTGGGTTTTAACCGTTTAAGCGAAGTCATTCTATTGGCTTCGTTTATAATTTTACCTTTAGTGGCGAGCGAGTCGTCCAGGCGAAATTAGTCTTCGGGAGCCAAGTTTCGCGCAACTCGCGGGGTCATGCCAAGTATTTGCAGGCGAAACCCGCCCTTTTTGAGGTGGGCCCAGATCTGACGGGAGATGAGCCACGTGTCTGCTGATAGGGCTTTGTGCTTCCCAGCTAAGGCGGCGCGGTCTCATTGGGTCGTGGCGATCGTGACTCGACAACACGATTTTCGCGTGTTTCGCCCCGCGACGCATCGTGGCCGTGGTTTTCGAACTCAACCGTCGGATGCAACCGCCAACCCCGGTTCCTTCGATATACCGAAGGTGATCTGGGCCGTCGAATTTGATCGTGGCCACGTCACCTGTCCGTTAGGGTTTTCGCCTTTCGAGGGCAATCGTGGCCACGTGGATAACTCCGCCCTTCTAAATCAGCCATTTTCCTCCATTGAGAGTTACCGTGCTCTCAAATCTCGAAAGGAACCTCCAAGGAAAGAATTCCCGCTTCATCCTACAATGGCTCCGAAATCTAAGAGGTGCAAAGTGAGGGGTGCGGGCCCCGGACGTTATTCCGACCGTCTCTCCGCCGGCATGCCTGCCGGTGCTCTGG
>NC_033796.1:37598615-37599967 GCF_001876935.1 Asparagus officinalis | reverse complement strand
GATAGGGCTTTGTGCTTCCCAGCTAAGGCGGCGTGGTCTCATCAGGTCGTGGCGATCGTGACTTGACAACACGATCTTCGTGCGTTTCGCCCCGCGACGCATCGTGGCCGTGGTTTTCGAACTCAACCGTCGGATGCAACCGCCAACCCCGGTTCCTTCGATATACCGAAGGTGATCTGGGCTGTCGAATTTGATCGTGGCCACGTCTCCTGTCCGTTAGGGTTCTCGCCTTTCGAGGGCAATCGTGGCCACGTGGATAACTCCGCCCTTCTAAATCAGCCATTTCCCTCCATTGGGAGTCACCGTGCTCTCAAATCTCGAAAGGAACCTCCAAGGAAAGAATTCCCGCTTCATCCTACAATGGCCCCGAAATCTAAGAAGTGCAAAGTGAGGGGTGCAGGCCCCGGACGTTACTCCGACCGTCTCTCCGCCGGCATGCCTGCCGGTGCTCTGGAGTCACGCCCAGGTATGTTGATGGGTCCGTTGGACGATTCCTTGTAGATCTTAGGCGTCGGACTTTGCTCATTATGCTTGGTCATTTCCCCGATTTGGGGCAAAGTTTGCCCTATTTTGCCTTTAGAGGATGAGTACTGTCCCGGCAGGCGAATCCTTCAGTGGGAAGGAGGCGAACTCCCTTTTCGCAAGGCGAGTTCGGCCCTTTCTCATTAGAGGGGAGTATAGTCTGTACGGATAGACCTCGTTCGAAATGGGTTCCCCCTTTCGATAGGCGATTTCGCCCTCCTCTGTTCGATGGGCGATTTTGCCCCTGCAGCGGATTTTGTCTCGATTGACTTTTTATTTCTTGTTGCAACGACCTTTTCTGATGAGGCTTTCCCGGAGGGTGTGGCCATTGGCCACGCCGGGGCTACGAGTTATACGACACCTTCTCGATTTCCTTCTTTGGCTCCAGTGCCCGTATTCACCGCTGATAAGCCGCATAGTCTGGTACAGAGAGTCACGGATGGTCATCACTTGACATTACGCGAGTTGACGACCAACGCGGCGCTGACAGATGAGGACAGGGCAGACCTGCCGAAGCCTCAATTTTTGTTCGGCGACGCTATGGTCGACCCTTCCGCCCTGTTGCTCAAAGAGAGCCGGTGGTTCCGCACGGTAGAGGGGGCTCATTATTACCTCCCCAGCATGTCGAGAGGGTTTTCGATCGTCGAGATGCGGTCCTTCGCCATTCCTCGGACGATGAACTGGGATTTGACCCCTTCTCAGGACGGGGTCACTTGTGGCGTCTTTACGGGCTCTACGGCTGGGTATGGAGTGGAGAGTTCGTGCAAGCGTGTGACGGGTCTGCGCCCTGGCTTAATGTCCGCTGAACCGCCCGTGGGGGAGTCGACAAC
>NC_033796.1:37596652-37598451 GCF_001876935.1 Asparagus officinalis | reverse complement strand
GTTCAAATCCGGAACGGTCTTCCACTCGTTTCACCACCAGGCCAAATCCCCTATATCGGGGAAGGCGCTGCTCGCGGGGTACCTCATGTTATGGCTAAAGAGGTGCGTAATCCTCACTCATTCCTTTGAGGCTCTTCCTGTGGAGGTCGTGTATCCGGCGGTTTGCCTAGCTCACGGGAAGTCTTATTCCCTGGTATCGGCGACGATAGCGTGCATTCACCGGGGGCTCCGTACCCTGACGGCCCAATTCTGCCGTGTGTCGGTCCTTGATGAGGGGGAATGAGTAGTTATCAAAACTCCCAATCCTAGGGTGGGGCTACCGTACACCTACTTGATGGCGTGGTTCGTATACCACTGCGAATGTTTGATGAGCGCCCCGGCGGCGCCTCAGGGCGATAAGTTTGTCCCCTTCGTCCAGCACTTGGAGAGGTGCTCTTGGAAATGCAAGGACATCCCTGATGCAAGGAAGACGCTCTCCCACTTCGGGCATTATAATTTCCGCCGCTTCTTCCCTTATTTCAGCGGGGGCGGATATGGAGAATCTCTCAGGGATGCTCCGACGGCGGATCACTACACGGTCCTTACTCGCGGTGCCTTTCGCTGGTTGGTGAATATCCGACCGGGGTATTACATTCTGAGAACGGGCCCTACATGTTATCTCGAGCCATACATCCCCTGCAGGTTCGCCCGCTAGTTTGGGTACGATCAATTGTATGTGGGCAACGCCAATCCCCACCTGCGCTTTGAAGGAGGACTGGTGGATGACGCTCGGGGATGGTTCTGGACTCATGCTGGTGGCACCCAGGCTCGTTTTGAGCTGCCCGCGCGGGATCGCGATTTACACCACACGCTCTTATACTGCCGCTGGTATCGGGGCGCTAGTGCTAATCCTGCCAATTTCTGGTTCCAGAACTCATGTCTGGTGGAACGCGATCGTCCTGTCATGGGTTCTCTCCGCTCTTCGAGGCGAAGGGGCCACCAAACTGCTAGGGAGTTGTTCTCGGATGATCCAATTGAGGATACCGAGGGTTTTGACGCTAGCTTAGACGAATCCGAGGTTCCCGAGGTTCGAGTTCCTTCTCCATGTCCTTCGCTGGATGCCCCTGGCGAACCAAGGGAATTCGGGCGCCCAAGACCGGTCCAGAGTCCGACCATTGGACAAATGGGGGCGCCGCTTCTGTCTCCGAGTAGCTCGCTTCTCTCGAAGCGTCAACGGGAGGCAGCGGGCGAGAGTTCCCGAGCGGGGGCGGCTAAGAAGGTCTGTCGTGATGAGATGGCGGAAACCGTCCGAGCGGCGGAAGGTCAGGATAATGCTCCCCAGGTAAGCATTCCTGGAGCATCGACGTCTGGATCTGGAGCTGCACTGCCTGCCCCTTCTGCTGCATTGGGGGCGGCTCTGGCGACTTCGGAGGACGCTCCTTCGCAGACTGGTGTGAGGCCACAGATGGGAGTCCCAGCGGCTTCTGCGTCCGCATCAGGAGGTAATTTTTGCATAGCGTCTTTGATCGCAACGATGATCCCATACCTTTTGACATTGGTATTGGACCTATGCAGGCGCGATTGAGAAGGTGATCTCCATTCCTTCCGACGAAGAAGGGGAGGCTGGAGACGAGGAGGGGTCCACCGGCTCAGGTAAGCGTGTGTTTTAGCATTACTTTTCCTTCCGTTAGTAGGGTCCTTTTCGAAGGGTCTCTGTTAACCTCTTTCCGCGTATTTATAGCTGATCCTATCCGTGAAGTCGCAGGTGAGGAGGGTCCTCATTCTTGGGCGAATCGCTCATCTGAGGAGGCGGGCGAATC
>NC_033796.1:37591185-37595652 GCF_001876935.1 Asparagus officinalis | reverse complement strand
ACAATGACATCTTTGAGGTTGAATCAAGTGTTGTATAATGACCTAGATGCCTATAACCTCTGCATTACCCATGCTTGGCAATTCAAAATTTAAAAAACAGACGTCTTGCTCGTACATCCTTCGCGAGCGCTTCCATAAGCCCCCACCGTCGTCTTCTCCTTCCAGAATATTGTGGGCTACTGAATTTGGCGAGCACGACAACCGGATTTTGGCCCTAGAGCACTTCCTATCTAGTACCTCACAATCACCATCTGACTCCTCTTTCTTTCTTTCCCTTTTCTTTGCCCAACAGCGGGGCCGATACAAGTCCTTTCTGGTAACAAGATAGTCCCTCCAAATCCGATACATCGAACTTCTCAATCTTTGATTTGCTTTTCCTCTGCCATGGCTTTCACAAAATTGGCTGAACCGAAGCTCTGATACCAGTTGTTGGGGAGTTTCGAAACAATCAATCGAACCCTTGCCCTTCCTTCCCGGACCTTGTGTTGAAAGTAGGAAAGTAGGAATAAAAAACACAAATAAAGATCTAACTTGCAAAAAACAGTAAGGGAGAAACACACGATTTAACGAGTCGGCAAATGTGCCCTACCGTCCTGGGAGCCACACCACACAATCTCTTTATTAATTGAGAAGAAAATACAAGCTTCCGTTCAAACAAGGGGTTAATCCTCTCTGAGATTTTCTTCTCTCTTTTCAGTCAAAAAAAGCTCCTCTTTTTGATGTCCTTAACAAACCCTAAAAACGTTTGGGTATTTATAACAAACCCCAGCCAAACAGGATTCCTAAATAAAATAGGAAATAGCGAATCTGCGTCGCGGTCGACCGCTTTACCAAAGTCGGTCGACCGGTCAGAACGACGAAATCCTACAGGGTCTTGTGCACGATCTCGGTCGACCGCAGCGGCCACGCCGGTTGACCGGCCAGAGCGAAAGTTTCTACTTAGTTTCCTGCAGTGCACGCGGTCGACCGGATCTGCCACTGCGGTCGACCGCACAGTCTTCTGACTGTTTTCTTCGTCTTTTCGATTGCAGCTTCGGGTCTACACACTTAGACTAACATAAAGTGGCGCAAAAGTTAGCTAGTGAAACCCGTGAAAGATTAAATTAAGTACAATATTAAACTTCACTCACAAATCGTGAAAAATTGAAGTTTGAATATTGAACTATACTCACAAATTAAGAGGAAGATAGTTAAAATTATTGACATGTGAGTATAACACCATATTGCATAGCACAAGACAAAGTAATGAGTTTAAAATAGGTGCTGAAGTTAATACCTAGAAGCTATAGCTTTGGGTTAAAATTGATGATTAACCTCTGTTCAAAGCCCATCAACTCTAAATTGGGCGCCGATTATTCCCCAACATAATATACATAAGAAAGATCAACGATTTTGAAAAGATCCTATTTCCAAATTTAAAGCTAAACGTCCCACTCCCAATTGAAATCTTTAGTTTTGATTGATCACAATTCGTAGAACTATAAAATCATGAATAGCATTTAAAAAAACATAATTATATAGACTGATTAAAGTGCAAAACACACTCTTCTTTGAAAATAGTTTATAAATTTAGTTATCTCTGTTAGAATAATATATTAACATAGCAATCTCAACCATTGTATCATTGTACTTTCATCTCCTGATGATATTCATTTTTCGTCTATGATTGGGACGCAACCAAGTTAAATGCCAAGCAACATCATATGATCATGGAACCTTCAATAATTTTGAATAGTTCCAATCTCTTCCCGAGACTAGCCCTGTTTCACAAAAACAAATTGACATTTGAGTCAGGTTCCAATCTACTCTTATTCATTTGGTATAAGGTGAGATAGTTAGCAAAACATTTAAAAAAGGAAAAATAAAAAAGAATACTTTTTGACGCTTCCATGGTTAAAAAACAAAAATCCATCCAAAGGAAATGATGAATAAAATTTCTGAAGAATATCTTTAAATCAAATTTCATGTTTGATAATTCCCATGGTTTTAAAATGCAAAAGTATCAAGAGTAAATATCAGCAAATGCATAATGTTCTTCTAAAAATCACGATTCTCATCCTTAAACTGAAGGTATAGTTTCCAAATATTGTTTGAGCAACGCAGAAGTTGCCCAAAAGAAAGAGAAAAGAGAAAACTAGAATGTTAGTCAACTTGGGCTCCCGAGTATTTCATCTTGGGCTCTTCCAATTATCTACACCGCAACGTAGAAAATTCTATATGTGCTTGAGGTTCCGACCTAGAAGTTTAGAGAATTAATCCGAACATGAAATTTGTTTTAGGGAAAATTAAAGTAGTGAGCATTTTGGAGAATAATAAATGTAATATCTAAGCATATAAATTTTGATATTTTTTCTAAGCGTGCCCTAATTAAAAATCATCCCAAAGCTTTAATTTCAATTCCTTGAACAACACAATAATGATTAATTAAATTAATTAATTAATTAAGAATCATTAGTCAATTAATTTTTTATGTATAATTTTATTTCATTTCCTATTCTGTAGTAATGAATTCTTTTTGAAATTCTCTAAATTCTATCCTGTTTTTATTATTCTACTTTATAAATAAAAAGTAATTAATTACTCGATTCTAATAAACTAAAGAAATTATAATGAATTAATCTTTTAGGCAATATTGATAAAGCTAGTTGAATAAATTTCCGAGTATTTCGTCTTCGGCTCTTCCATTTATCTACAATGGAAAGTAGGAAATTCTATATGTACTTCAGGTGTTCAAACCTAAAAGTTTAGAGAATATAACCTGAACATGAAAGTTGTTAAGGGGCTGTTTGGTTCGCTATTATAAGGGGTGGAAAACTCAGAAAACCCCTCCACGTCAGATTTTTAGTCCTCCACGTCAGTTTTTTTGTTTCCGTTCATTTCTTTGTGCCGCTTTGGTTCGCTCGAATGGAAGAGGGAAAACTCTGCTGAAATCGCCGCCAACTAAGATTTTTTTCCCTCTCCGATTTCCTTCCCCAACCAAGTGAAATTGATGAAAACTCTGCCACGTCAGATTTTTTTCCTTCTCTGCTTTGTTTACAAAAGTTTTCCTTTTTTTTCTATGCGAACCAAACACAAGAAAAATAAATACATTGGTTTCCCACCATTTTTTATGTGCGAACCAAAGTAAAACAATATATTTCTTGAAAAATTTTGGAAAACTCAAAACTTGTGTTTCTTTACATGGAATTGCATTTCTCTATATCAAGGAAACGAACCAAACAGCCCCTAAAGAGAAAATTAATGTAATGAAAATTTTGGAGAATAATAAATAGGATATCTAAGCATGTAAATTTTGATATATTTTCTAAGTATGCCCTAATTAATAATCATCACAAAACTTTAACTTTGAATTCCTTGAACAACACAATAATGTTTAAACCAATTAATTAAGTAATTAAGTATTATTAGTCAATTAATTTTTTAAGTATAATTTTATTTTATTTCCTATTTTGTAGGAATGAATTCTTTTTGAAATTCTCTAACTTCTATCCCGTTTTCGTTATTCTACATTTATTAAATAAGAAGCAATTAATTGCTCAATTCTAATAAACTAAAAAAATTCTAATAAATTATTCTTTTAAAAAATATTGATAAATCTAATTGAATAAATTTTCGAGTATTTCGCCTTCGGCTCTTCCATTTATCTACAATGGAACGGAGAAAATTCTATATATACTTCAGGTTTAAACCTAAAAGTTTAGAGAATATAATCCGAACATGAAAGTTCTCATTTGGTAATGAATTCTTTTTGAAATTCTCTGACTTCTATCCCCTTTTTATTTTTCGACTTTATTAAATAAAAAGTAATTAATTACTTGATTCTAATAAACTAAAAAATTCTAGTAAGTTCTATCTTTTAGGCAATATTAATAAAGGTAATTGAATAAATTTCCTAGACTATATAGTTGAACTTGAGCTTTAATTGGTTGAGTTTTTAATTAACTAAAAATTTTAAAGAATGATATGGAGATGAAACACTTTAAAACAAAGATGACCTTTTAAAACAAAGAATGAATGATATATAATGTGTATGCTTGGTACCAAACACAAGTTTTTATGCTTAGTGGTGAGGTGACATATTCCCTTCCACTCTTTAAAATCGGGGCTCACATTCGCATGGGTTGAGGAGTGGTTGAGAATTCGAATGAGTGGAGGAGAATATGTCACCTCCCTACCAAGCACAAAATTTGTGTTTGGTACAAAGTGAGTATGATTGGTACCAAACACAAGTTTTTGTGCTTAGTGGTAAGGTGACATATTCCCCTCCACTCTTTGAAATCGGAGCTCACATTCACATGGATTGAAGAGTGGTTAAGAATTGTAATGAGTGGAGGGGAATATGCGACCTCACTACCAATCACGAAATTTATGCTTGGTACCAAGCATACACATTTCTCTCTCACACACACACACACTCTCTCTCTCTCTCTCTCTCTCTCTCTCTCTCTATATATATATATATATATA
>NC_033796.1:37581443-37590792 GCF_001876935.1 Asparagus officinalis | reverse complement strand
TATATATATATATATATATATATAGAGAGAGAGAGAGAGAGAGAGAGAGAGAGTAAGACTCCTATCAACTTAAGTTGATGTCCACCAAACTTCCTAACCACTTATTTATTAATATAAAAAATCTTTTCATATCATATAAGGATCCCTAGCAATTAGGGGTGTGCAACGGTCGGTTCGGTTTGGTTTTTTTTCCAAATTTTGAACAACCGAACCGAACTGTTGCAAGTCGGTTTGGTGCGGTTCGGTTCGGTTTGTTCGGTTCTAACTTCATCAAACTTCTTATCAAACAACAAACTGTGTTAAACAAAAAAAGATATCAACAAAGTAGGAGATTATGAAGCATTAAACACTGATATAATGATATTATTTTCAACGCATAATGATTCAGAAAATAAGTTTAGGGTTTGAGTCTTTGACTCTTTTGGGACGGGTCGGATAGGGTTTGAGATCAGAATGGGTAGTATTGCACTATATTCGGTCGGTTCGGGTCGGTTCGGATTGAAAAGTTTTCAAACTGACCCGAACCACCCCACTCATAAAACCAATTTTTTCGGGTCGGTTCTGGTCGGTTCGGTCGGTTTTTTCGGTTTGGACCGAACCATGCTCAGCCCTAAAGATTAGTTAATTAATCTGAAGTTGAATTTAAAAAAAAAATCAGTCTTGGGAGACTTATTTAAAAGAATTTATATGAGTTTCTTTTTCCAGTAAACGATTTGATATATGATGATCTGGAGTACTTATTTTAAAATTGGTTAGATTTTTGGGGACCAATATTATACATAAACTATTTATTAGTAAGGTGCAAGTATTAATTAGTTTTAAGAGGGAAACACAATTTTAGTGATCCATGTCTATTGAAGAAGAGTTGATGCACCATATATATCATATGGATAATCTACCCTTAACTCTTTTTGTTCAACACTAATTCAAATATTCTAAACTCGTCACAAAACTGAAAAACATGAATATTAAGGAGAGAGGAAGAGCATGTTTAGCAAGTTGCTTATTTCAACTTATAAGTAAATTTTATCTTATAAGATCCTAAACTATGTTGGTAAAGTTTACTTATTTATTGATTTTTATCCTTATAAGCAGGAAAAAGTTTTGCTCAAAAAAGATTTTCTTTGACCAATTTAAGTCTAAGTCCACTCAGAAGACTCGGCAGAAAGAGAGGGCAATTTGGAAATAAGAAGTTAAAAGTTGGTGTCTACCTCTAAATTTGTTTTGTTTGTGCATGAGATACAAGACAAAGACGCGTGTGGCTCAGCCAAGATACTTACAACTAATGAGTTACCAGTTGATTCGTCACTCTCGTTTAATTTCGATAAATCCACGCAATATAATTAAAACCTGGCCTTTCTCTAGATAGATTTAATAGGTTCATATTGTTAAGGTAAGACAATCAATTTTTCTTTATAGAATGGTGAAAATGGTGTAAATTTAATAGGTTCATATTGTTAAGGTAAGACAATCAATTTTTCTTTATAGAATGGTGAAAATGGTGTAAATTTGGAACAGTTCTGATAAGAAATTAAGCATCTTGGAGTGTTTCTTTTACCAGTTTTTCTGAGCAAAAACCTCACATGAACATTCAGGAAATATTCTTTAGTTAACTTAGTTTACCCCTTTTTTTTAACAAACGAGAAGAATTTGGAACATTTTTCTCACATGTACCATCTAGATATTCATTAGACAATTTTGCTTTCAGCTTTACAATTTTTATAATATTCACACGAATGTGATGAACAAATAGGTGGATACGAGACATGTACCCCTCACCAGAAAAAAAAGCCAATAAAAAGACCCCCACCCAAAAATACCCCACTCCGGCCCCCTTGCAAGGAAATTTAGCTATTTTAGCTACTTACTATATTAGAATATAGTTCCTTTTTGTGTGAGCTGAAAAACATAGGTAGTAATATATGACGTTCTTTAGTTTTGATGTAGAACACATGACAGATATGTTTATATCAAAGTGGTATAGTCGCAAGCTCAAACGTGGGCTCAATCGACGAAAATAACTTGCTACCAAGAAACAGCCATAACTTTCAAACCGTATGTCGGAATTGGACAAATTATATATGAAAATCGACTATCTCGACGAGACGGAACCAACCAAACCGACCAATAAGGGTTCAGTTTGCTTCCTCTGTTTCGTCAAATTCCATACGGATTGAGAGATATCTGCATTTTTGTCTGTTCTTTACTATTTTTAGTAATGTTTTGGGAGTCTGTATTGATTAAGAAACAAATCCAATTTGATCTCAGATTTGACCGGTGGACTTTCCTAGTCATAAGGAGTCTTTTAGAAGTTTTAATGTTTTAGGAATTCTTTTACTATTTTTGGTAAAGTTTAAATTCTTGTAGGAGTTTTGAGTCATTGTAGAAGACTTGTTTCTTTTTCTATTTAAGTAGAGTCTTACAAGCCCTAGAGGCATAACTTTTAATTAATAAAAATTTATTTTCTTCAATATTTACTTTGTGGATTCGAAGCTCTTCGTGGATTCGAAGATTGTCTTTGGTGGATTCCGAGGGTACTACTTCTGTGCTGCGTCAAGTTCAAACTAAACTATTGTAGATAACTCGTTATAATATTTGAAAAATTAATATATATAAACGCAAGTATATTTATGTAAATACAACGCTCATATCCATCTCTCGTTTAAGAGAAATGTTGCAGCCATTTTGTTTTTAATTTAAACTAAATAATTAGACTTTTCTTTGAGAAAAATTAAAGTTTCAGAATTTTAAATACTAAATTGTTTACTCACGATTAATTCGTTCGACCGCATTATTTTGATCGGACTTTTTGTTATTGTTTAAAATACAAAGTGAAGGATTTAGAGAGGGTGAGAAAGATGGGAGAGAATTTTTTAGGGTTCCTGGTTGTGGTGATCTTTCCATGGATTTTAGCCTCAATTTATAGGGCTCACTTTGCAATCGTCCATCCTTCATATCCGTCCTTAATATCCACAAATCTACAGTTGAGTTATTTTCTCAACAATTCCAGGTATTTTCTATGTGTTACAATGCTCTCCTAATTTTAGAAGATAATGAACCTATTTTGTTGAGGCCAAAACCAACATCTCTCACTTGGCCGAAACAAAACATATATATTTCTAGTACGCTCCCACTATTTCTAAGATATGCAAAAATTTTATTCATGCTCCCACTATTCGTGGTTTATGAATGTCAATTTAAGTTCTTAACTTATACATTCCTAATTCCCATCAAAGCTACAAGTTTAATAAACATATCTGATAAAATTCTCTTTGTCAAGAGATTAGCTATCTTATCACTTGTAGGAATGTAATCAACTTAATTTCTTTCTTTTTCATAATGTCTTGAATATAATAATATTGTATCTCAATATATCTTCCTTTTGAACTATTTGAACCACTACCTATTAGGCTTATAGCAACTTTAATATAAAAAAATCTGTATTGGTCCATTCACCTAGCCTAGATTAAAGTCATTCCAAAAACGTAGCTAGTCATGCTGCAAGTTGTACTCAGCTTCTTCTATGTATCTGGCTACACACCCCTATTTCTTTCTACCCTAAGAAATAATTCCGCCATCATAAATGAATAAGTGTCTCTGAGTGCTTGTTTGCATTTAGAGCGAGTGAAGGGAAGTTAAGGAAACATAGGAGAAATTAAGCGAAGATAAAATAACATGAAAAACTTACAGTGAAACCAAGTTGAACAATAGTGTTATGACATTCAAGGTATCATTGTCTAGATGATTGTTTTAATCAATATAATGACTTCCTTAATTTATGTACCTTATTTTCTTTTTCTTTAACATCAAATCCTTCAGGTTGATTCATGTCTATCACTTCCTTCCATTCTTAATTGAGGAAAGCTATATTGACATCCATTTGAAAATGTTTTAAATTAAGGTCAACTACAATAGCTAATATAATTTTATGGATGCAAATTTTGCTATTGGAAAATAAGTTTCTTGATGATCTATACCCTCCTTTTAGGTAAAACTTTTAGCAACTAACCGTGCGTGCCTTGAATTTATCAATTGATCTATCAAGATGATGTTTCTTTTTCAATATCCATTTGCAATCTATAGGCTTTTTCTTTTCTAGCATGTCAAATAATTCTCAAGCTTGATTTTTCTCAAAGGAGTCAATCTCTTCTTGCATAGCTTCGAGCCATGAACATGACTCATGTGAATTTATTGCAATCATAATAACTCAAAGGATCAATCTAATCATCAATATTATCATTAGCTGAAAACATGATGTTTCACATGAATATAAATAATAATCATTCATCTAGGCAAGTTGAGTTCTAAGTCTTTTATTTCCAATTAGATTTTCATATTGTACATTATTGTTTGCATTATTTTCGTATATATTTGCTGATCTGCGAGTTTATTTTCCATGATTGGACGATCAAAGTCATCCATGTCAATCGGGTCATTATTGGAAATATCACCTAATGTAAGTTGGGGAAGAGCTTCTTATTGCACTTGTTTCCCTTCCTCTAAATTTTCTAGAAAAGTAGTATCCCTACTTCTAAGACACCTTTCATCTCATGGAAGAAAATATATACTTTGGATTTTTTTTAGGGAAAAATGCTTCCAGCCCCCAAAAGCCAAGTGAACGTGTTTCCCACCCCCAAGACTTGGTCAATAGGTGTTTTACCCCTAAAAATAAAAATTTTGTTCTCTGAGCCCCCAAAACACAAAACCCAAGACATTAAAACATGTGAAGACCATAATATCATTCTCTCTCTCTTTCTTTTTTTATTAAAATATGATGATGATTATTTTATTATTTCTCTCTCTCTCTCTCTCTCTTTATCATGATGTACCAAGAGGATCTTTAGATAGGTAACCCTAACAATTAAACCCGTAACCTTAACAATTAAACCCGTAACCTTAACAATTAAACCCGTAACCTACACAATAAATCCACAACCTTAACAACAAACCCTTAACCTTAACAACCAACCCGTAACCTTAACAATCAACCCGTAACTTTAACAACCTCCCAATACAAACAACCAAAATAATAAAAAATAAAAATAATAAAATAATCATCATCAATCATTTCAACTATCCTCTTGGTACATCATGATAAAGAGAGAGAGAAAACAAAAATAATAAAATAATCCCCATCATATTTTAATAAAAAAAGAAAGAGAGAGAGAGAGGATTCATAACCTTAACAACAAACCCTTAACCTTAACAACCAACCCGTAACCTTAACAATCAACCCGTAACTTTAACAACCTCCCAAAACAAACAACCAAAATAATAAAAAACGAAAATAATAAAATAATCCTCATCAATCATTTCAACTATCCTCTTGGTACATCATGATAAAGAGAGAGAGAAAACAAAAATAATAAAATAATCCCCATCATATTTTAATAAAAAAAGAAAGAGAGAGAGAAGGGTATTATGGTCTTCACATGTTTTAATGTCTTGGGTTTTGTGTTTTGGGGGCTCAGAGAACAGATTCTTTATTTTTAGGGGTAAAACACCCATTGACCAAGTCCTGGGGGTGGGAAGCATGGTCACTTGGCTTTTGGGGGCTGGAAGCATTTTCCCCTTATTAAAATATAGGGGATTTTAGATATTATTCTATCACATCATATGTATTTTGATATTAGTCCCTCAAATCTTCATATTTTGATATTAGTCTACTTGTTGTCATTACCGTGTTGATATTAGTCCCTGTAAATAGTTTCGTATTATACTTTCTACGAAAATTTCATTAACTCTTAACTTTTTGGATGGACTGAACATTATACCCTTTGGATTATAAACCAAACTCATTATTTATTTAACTTATACCTGCTTGAAAACCTTAAAGTCGTTTAATCACAAACCAAAACCCAAACTCATTTCGACCCTTGTCTTCTTCCTTTCATCCCTTTGATTTCTAAACAATTTATCAACCTCAACTTCTTTCTACTTTCACCTTCTTCAAACAAGAAGAGGAATATAACCCTAATAATAAAATACGAAAATAATAAAATAATCCTCATTAATCATTTCAACTATCCTCTTGGTACATCATGATAAAGAGAGAGAGAAAACAAAAATAATAAAATAATCCCCATCATATTTTAATAAAAAAAGAAAGAGAGAGAGAAGGGTATTATGGTCTTCACATGTTTTAATGTCTTGGGTTTTGTGTTTTGGGGGCTCAGAGAACAAATTCTTTATTTTTAGGGGTAAAACACCCATTGACCAAGTCCTGGGGGTGGGAAGCATGTTCACTTGGCTTTTGGGGGCTGGAAGCATTTTTCCCTTTTTTTTAATATCCTATGAACATGAACTTTATAGTTTGTAGATCTAACTTGTCACTAACTTATCTTAGAATAAGGATATAAGCTGTGTAAGTCTATTTTCTTAGATGACATAGGGAGGGTTTATATCCATACCAAAGTTTAAATGATATCAAAAAGTTAATTTTATGGGTATTCTATTTAAAACATAATATGTAGTTAAGATTGTTTGTCCCAAAAAAGCTTTGGGAAGTCGAGAATGAGACAACATACATCTTACTGCATTTAGCAATGTTCCTTTTTTTTTTCCTAACCACACCATTTAGTTGTGGTGGGTAAGACATTGTTATGTGTCTTTTAATTCTCATATTGAATATAGTAGTTGTCAAATTCCTTTGAATTACGTTCATCACCTCTATTGGTTCTTAAAGTTGTTATGAACCTCCCAAGAGTTCTTTTCACTTCTACTTTATATCTATTAAAACATTCAAAAGCCTCTGACTTTTCATTCAAGAGATAAACAAAAAGTGAATTTTGAGTAGTCATCTATGAATTGAATAAAATATTCTATTACCGCATGTCGTTACACTTAATGGCATATAAATATCTGAATAAATTAATTCTAATAACTCTTTTGCCCTTTGACACTATGTGAATGACTTTCTAGTTATTATTCCAGTTAAACAATGTTTAGAGTGTGATTTCCTCATACTTGTCAATGTTGGTAACATGTTCATTCTAATAATTTGATCCATTTTAAAACTACCATGTGGAACAAATCTCATATGTCAAAGATCAAAATTAGATAATAAACATTAGGAATAATTCAAAACATTATTCTTATGAATCAAATCAGATTTCACAGCAGGAAGATAATCATGTTCGGACACAAATTTACCTATTATAAACACTTATTTACTCTTTCCAATTGAGACCTTATTATTATAAAATCTGGTCTCCACATCAGTCTTTGGCATAGCAGTAACTAACACCAAGTTGTGCCTTATGCCAGGTGCATAAGACACATCTTTGACCATGACACTATCTCCCACGTCTAATATGTAGGAACTAATACCTTTTACATCTAGACCCTCCTTTTTCTTCGAAATGTGGTGAGTGGCACCCGAGTCAATCCACTAATCACATATATTAGTTGTTGCAGTATTACACTCAACTACGCAGATAAATTCCCTCTTGCTAGATCCTGTCTTTTCTGGGTATTTCAAATGCTATCTTATAGGTTTTTGAAACCTTTAAAAGATCGTCTTCCATGAATATCAACATTAAGCTTTTCCCCTTCTTGTCCCTAAGAGTTGAGATGCCACTGCTTAAATTTTGTTTTTTGAATCTCAGTTGCATCTTCAGTAGGAATTGGAGCATTAGTCTCAAGGAAACCATCAACATTGTCATAGATCAAGCTATATATACTTGAATTTCTGGTGACACATATCATAGCACCCCATTGAACCATTCAGTCTTCAAAAGCTCAAAAGCAACCAATTTTCTCTTTCCTTGGTACTGAACAGAGAAAACTAAGGAGAAGAGATGTGGGATGACGAGAGGGGTGACGGAGAAGGAACCGCGATGACGCTGAGATTGAGAAGCGCATCAGTGGCCGAGGGAGTTTTGTCTCTGATACTAATCAAGGATTTTAAGAGAAAGAGAGATGGGAGAGATTTCCTTAAGATGAGAGAGATTTCCTTTTAAGTTCCCGTTTGTAGTGATTTTTCCATGGGTTTTAGCCACTAATGTATAGTACCCATTTTACAACCGCTTACCCTTTAGTTCCGTACTCAATGTCCAACAAAGTAACAGTTAAGTTATTTTCTGAATCTTAGATATTTTCTATTTGTTACATCGCTCTCCTTATTCTAAGGGGCTGTTTGGTTCATTTTTTAATTTGGTGGAAAAGTTTTACACCGCCTTCACATCAGATTTTTCGTGGCCACGTAGGATATAAGCTTTCCATCGGTTTTTTCCCATCTTTGGTTCGCTAGGGTTGAAGAAGGAAAACTCTGTGAAAATCGCCGCCACATCAGATTTTTTTTCTATCCCCCAATTCCTTCCCCAACCTCGTGAAATCGATGAAAATTACAGTCACGTCGGCTTTTTGCCATATAAACAAAAGTTTTCCTTTTTTTCCATACGAACCAAACACAAGAAAAATAAATACATTGGCTTACCACCATTTTTTTGTGCGAAACAATCTATTTTTTGAAAAAGTTTGAAAAACTCAAAACTTGTGTTTTTGTACATGGAAATGCATTTCCCTATATTTAGGAAACGAACCAAACATCCCCTAAAGATAATAGCCCATTTGTTGAGGCTAAAACCGACACGAAGAGTATTCGAAACATACCAGTTATATTGCGACTATGATGTCCGTATCTTGAAAGCATCTGAGAAATTACTTCATAAGTAGTAAAAATACTTGAAAACGATATTTGCAACGGACAAAAGTCAGAGCCGGAGAGCGTGAACTATAAACAAAGCAGGGTGATCAAGTTAAGCAAGCGGACAAAGAGCTGAGGCCCATGTGGGGCCCAAGGCCGAATGTGAAAGGGCCAGTATTGCAGACGCAAACTCCCATGTTTCGTTTACACGTGGAGCGAAAGCGAGGTGTAGAGTAAGCAGGAGGAATTTTAAGGACACTACTCGAGTATTTATAATACTTAAGAAAAAGACGCGTGAAAATGATAATGACTAAATGACGCCCTAGTACATAATTTAGCCTCAACTTTTAGCAAGACCCCTGTATACTACCATTACTTTAAGCCTTTTATCAAATTAAATTCTTGGGATTCCTGTGTATACGCAAGCCTACCCTCTCAATCTCATATTTACCAAAAATATCCTAAATTAACAAATTACCAATTTTTGAAAGGCTAATTTGCAACTTTAGTGTAAAAGTATTAACGCAATCATCACTCACCATATCTAAAAAAGTAGATTTGTTATGTTTAAAAGTAATCTTTTCTAATGTTGATGAGTTGGCTAGTTTGGCCCGTTTGGGGATACTGGAAGTTATGATAATTTTATAAATATGCATAATTTAAAGGGTATATATGATCCTAAGTTTATATATATGTGTGTGG
>NC_033796.1:37563700-37581424 GCF_001876935.1 Asparagus officinalis | reverse complement strand
CTTATTCTGCACAAAAATATAAATAAATATTTTCCCACTCTCAATTTGCTTCCACACTATTGGCGGCTTATCAATTTACCATCCACCCAAAAAGTTATAGGTATTTTTTAGATAAAAAGTTTATAAATACTTTAAATATTGTTCGGAATCCACAGACTTAAATTATAATAGAAGCTTATTTCGCCAAATTTGCAAATACATGCCAAATCTATGCATTGTCTATTTGTTTTTCAAGCAATACAATTAACAATAGAATGAAAATTTAGATCACGATTAGGAAAAGTTTATTTAAATACATGTTTTAACACTTAAACATTGTCTGCTTGTTTTCTTTTTACAATAATAATAATGAATTATAACTGATACAATCTTGTTGTTTTCTTATTTTATGATAAGTCATTTTCCCCATTCAAGAATACTAATCTGATGTTCAGATTTACTTCAAATTTATTTTTCAGGGCACCATGCTTCGGATACGATGAACTAGCTACATCAGCAGTAAAACCAAACGTGAATGGTATAGGGTCCGTCAAAAACTTACTTACCAATCATCGGGGCCGAATGAAATTTGGCAAAAAAAAAGAAGTAAGGGGGCTGAATAAAATTTGCCAAAAAGAAATAAATGGGCTCAGAGCAGGGTTCAGGGTCCGAACGCCGCATGACCGCACCATCGAGTCCGGTCCTCGTGTCAAGGGCGCCGCCCAAGCACCGCAACACCGCACGCGACATTTGTAATTGCCTCAAAATTTACTTCCCTCTTTAACTCTCTCACGCTCTCTCTCTCTTAAATTACTTCCTTCTACTCGCTTCTCTCTCTCCATCTCTCTCAATCTCTCTCCATTTAGCAACCTCTACAGCTGTAATATCTCTTAATTGAACTCAAAGTTGGAAGAAGATCACCGCAATGATGCCATGCCATAAGTAAATAAGCATTTACATATACATGTTTATCATTAAATAGTACTAGAGAAAGGGAGGGGAGTTAATTGGCTTTTAGTTTAGATGTGTTTGTATAATTATATATCATTATATAGACGAGAGAGAGAGAGAGAGAGAGAGGGAGAGAGAGAGAGAGAGGAGTTAATTTAGCTTGTAGCTTCATCATGAGAGATTCTCCTTCATCTTCTTCCTCTTCTTTTTGGAGGAGTATTGCAAGGTCTTCTTCATCTTGGGTGGTTGTAGTCGTTCTTGTTCCTCTCTTAGTGGTCTCTTTTGTTGCTTTTCGTTTTGATTCTAGTTCTTCTACTTCTTGGCTCTCCTCCTCCACTTCTTCTTCTTCTTCTTCTAATAGTATTAATGATAGTAGTAGTTTTGTAAGTAGTATTAGAGGTGAAGAGGAACATGAGAATTTTCATATGGATATAGTTTTGGAGAAAGAAGGAGGTGAACATGCGAAGTCAGCCCTCCAAAATTCTTCTCTTGATGATCAAGTCTCTCATGTTCTTATGTCTCCTTCGGCTTCTCCGAGCCCGGCACCGGAAAATGTAAGAACTCTTCAGTTTATTTTATGGTGTTCCTTTTCTTTTTTTTTTTCTCCTACATGTATCCCAATTGCTTTCTTTTTCCTGTTTCTAATTATTATTCTTTTTATTTATTATTTACTCTCTTTGGAAGAAACTATGATTACGTAGGAATTACACGAGAAAAACCATTGTTTTTCATTTGTTATTCACTTAAAACTTTTTCTATGCACTCATAATTCTTACTTTTGAAGGGATAGTATTTTTTAGAGAACAGTAATATTCGGTAGCAGTACTTTTATTATTTATTAATTTATGTCGAGAACAACGTTTATTATTATTTTTTCTAGTACTATTGCTGATTTTGGATCAAAGGAGAAAGCGTCCGCTAGGTGCACGTGCAAAGACTTGAAACAATGGTAAAACTCTGAAGGGAAAAGAAGACCAAGAATATAATGTCAGTCGATATATTAGTTGAGTGACTAGTGATTAGTAACTCAACCATGACTATCTAAACCATTTGTAAGGATTATAAGTATGTACTTCAAATAACTTTTAAATTTGAATTGTTAAGTCTACATATATTAGCTAGGAATAACTTACCTTAGTTGGCTAAATATTAAAGCACACTTATAATTAGAGTCCTTCCACTGCACCATGACTTCGAAGTTATGCCGACAACTGAGAGATCCATAATTTTATGCTCTAGAATGCCCCTAGGTTGAGAATCCTTTTTACGAATAAAATCAAAATACTATTTCTTCTAAAAATCTATTAATTTAAATATGTCTTCAAAGAGAAGGCTCTTGCGCTACATTAAAACTTCGAAGTCTTAAGTTGTGGTGATGGTTAAGAACTATTAATTTTACCTTTTTCCTCTTAATTATTGTACTTTTATCTAACTTTTACTTAAATAGTGCTGCCACCTCAAGTTATTAATTTAAATATGTCTTCAAAGAGAAGACTCTTGAGAGGTCGCCCTTTTTGTCGAACAAGAACCTGATTCCATCTTTATTGTCCATCTTTATAGTTTAGCACCATGATGGTCCACAAATATACCCATTGATGTTGAGCCCTTTTTAGCATTTTGTGTTGGTTTTGGGGCCAAGTTTATACCACATATACGAAGGCAAGGAGAAGATTTTGAATTGGTCTATTTATTCTGATAGGCACATCATGAAGATAAAGAACCCGTCATTTTCTTTTTCTTTTTTTGATTTATTTATGGTGTTCTTTTCCTCACCAGCGAGTTTTCTATTATTGCTTTTTAGTTTTGAGTAAACTTCAGAAATCCCCTGCAGTTTGAGGGTTTTGCGTGACGACGTTTGCCATTTGTGGATGAGATGTTTCGAATAATTTCCCTCTATTTAATTAATGACCTAGTACAATAAGTAGTGACCTCAAAGGGCCTGATAATCCTAGCTTAATCGAGCCAAATGTTTAGACTTGGGTCCCTGAAATCATTTCACATTGCTTAATTAGTGGAAGGGTATCGGTCGTAGAAATAATCATTTTACTGGGTTTATATGGATTCATAAGAATGCAACCACTAGCGAGATAGCCTGCTTAGTAGTTATACGCACTAACAGTTAAATTAGATAGAGTTAATAGCTGAAGTAAAAGTGACACGATTTACATGATTAACTTTTGCTAGAATTGGCACATTAGGAAGCTTATTGGAAACAGGATAAATGTGAAACCTGATTTTGACTTTACTCTTTTTCAGTCTTCTAAAGCTAGATTAGTAGCAGGTTTAGAAAGGTCAAATGTATGCTACATGTATGTGCAAATTGGACCATTTGCCCATGGACCAGTCCAAATCCATTAATTGACTATCACTACGCTATAGCACGTAATAGATAAGATTCAAGATATATCTGCCTCATACAGGTCCATCATAAATATCCAAGACAAATTATTGCAGCATGTATCCTTAGACTATAGGCCAATGCAAAGAGTAACTGCGCCATTTATCTACCTAGCATATATAGCTAGTTCTATACTCCTATTTATATCATCCACATGTAGTGTGTAGTGTGTTAATAATCAGCCAGTGAAGCTTTTATATGTCTACTTTTGGTAAAATACCTTCAATCCTCCTTTTCATCAGGCTAAGACGATGCCAATGAGACCACTCTTACAAGTGCTGATGCCCGTGTTGACATAGGTACTATGAATCCATCACTAGTAGATGGACTGAAATTCTACATAATTTTCCCATTTCTCTGATCAGAGGAAATGATGGATTTTTACGATAGCGTAGATCCCAATTTCATGAGTGATTTAACAGGCATTTAAGAGAAAAAATAACTTTAATTGTGCATAATATCATTTTATATGATCATTGTACATATATTTGTGCATGTAGAGGGTTATCGCCAAAATATGTGCCTTAAATTATTCTAAATGTGGTGAATGTCGGAGACATTATAGAGCACCTGTACATTGTGCAACACGTGGATTGATATTAGGAGGGACTTCATTGTATTGATAATGCTTGCTCATGGCTGCTATTGGTGAGCTATCCATTGATTCCTACAACACATGAAGTGATGTGAGCTGAGCTTCTGAAGCATTTAATTTTCACCCCTCTAATTCAGAATAGGCACAAGTTAAGATTCACATAATTTTGTTGCCATGAGAGTTCATATTAGAATTTTAGGTTGTCTTTGGGTCTCATCCGAAAAAATGTCTGTTAAACAGGTATTGAAGAGAACTCTTGTTTCTTGATTATGTGTTTGGGTAGATTACAAGCTATATATACACAAGATTACACAATATAATATGAGCTGAACGATAGGTAGCACTGTAGCTAGGGCGGCCATAGGGCGGCGGCACTGTAGCCGTAGGCCGGTGGTGTTGACATTAACAGCCGGAGATGATGACTTTAACAGCCCCCCGCAAAGTCACGGTGGATTAAAAACCGAGAGTTTGGATAAGAAGGAACGAAATTGAGAGATTGTTTGAGCCTTGGTAAACAAATCTGCAACTTGATCCTTAGAAACAATATATGTGAGTGTAATGTTTCCAGCAACATGCTCCTGTCGAACCACATGACAATCTACTTCAATATGTTTGGTACGCTCATGAAAGACCGGATTTGTGGAAATGGAGATGGCACTCTGATTATCACAATATAAAGTGATAGGGGAAGTAATAAAGACATCAAGATCTCGCAGAAGAGTGCGGAGCCATTTTAGCTCAACTGTGGTGTCTGCCAACGCCCTGTACTCGGACTCCGTACTAGAACGAGAGACAACGGCTTGACGTTTACTACGCCAAGAGATGGGAGATGATCCCAGAAAAATACAAAAGCCAGTAGTGGAACGCCGAGTGTCCGGATCATCAGCCCATCCAGCATCAGAATATGCACGAAGAGATAAAGATGAGTCTGAAGGGAAAAATAATGACTGGGTTATAGTGCCACGTAGATATCGAAGAACCCGAATGAGAGCTGCATAGTGGATGGAAGTCGGATTACTGACAAACTGGCTCAAGATATGTACTGCATAGGCGATATCCGGACGTGTTGCTGAAAGATAAACCAATGCTCCGACAAGTTCCCTATATCGAGTAGGCTGAGATAAGGGATCACCATCATCATGTCGAAGCTTCAAGTTCATTTCCATCGGTGTGGAGAGAGGAGAGGTAGCAATAGAAGGATCACTGAGAGTAGCTCGCTCAAGAATGTCTGCAATGTACTTCTGCTGAGAGAGAAGATAGCCTCGGGAGGAGGAAGCAACCTCAATACCCAAGAAGTAACGAAGGGATCCAAGATCTTTCATCTCAAATTGTCTCTGAAGATGCTGCTTTAAGGAAGTAATGGCAGAAGAATCACTCCCAGTGATTATCATGTCATCAACATAAAGTAATAGAATGACTGTACCGGAGGCTGAGGACCGATAAAATAGAGCGTAGTCAGCTAGGCTCTCAATGAAACCAATAGAAAGAAGAGATTGCCGAAAGCGCTCAAACCAAGCCCGAGGAGCCTGTTTGAGACCATATATAGCACGACGAAGGCGACATGCATGTCCTAGAGGAGCAGAAAAACCAGGAGGCGGCTGCATGTACACTGTCTCAGATAGATCGCCATTAAGAAAAGCATTTTTAACATCCATTTGATACAAAGGCCAATGTTTTGCAGCTGCAACAGCAATGAGAGTGCGAATGGATGTCATTTTTGCAACAGGAGCAAAAGTTTCTTCATAGTCAATGCCATACTCTTGTGAGAATCCCCGAGCTACAAGACGAGCTTTGTACCTCTCAATAGAACCGTCAGATCGAGTCTTAACCTTATAAATCCATTTGCAGCTTATCGGTTTAACACCGGAAGGCAGAGGAACAAGGTCCCAAGTATTAGTCCGACGAAAAGCCTCCAATTCTTCAGTCATTGCTTGTTGCCATTCTGGATACTTAACTGCCTCAGAATATGAGTTAGGTTCATGTATAGAGTGAATAGCAGCAAGAAAAGAGGCAAATTCAGGAGAATATGTGCTAGTGACACATTGAGCATACCGAGCAGGGGGATGACGATCTCGTGGAGGATTGCGGCGAGGGGGAGGAGTCACATCGGGAGAAGCTGGCACAGATGTAGAGGGGACATCAGTAGGAGTATCTTGCTGCAAAGGAGATGTAGTAGGTGGATGTTCAGGTGGTGTGGATGAATCAAGAACACTATCGTTTGATGCCATTGGAGTGAAGGAGGGAGTCGGTTGAGTAGACAAAGGTACAGGTACTACTGATACAGGTATAGTAGTGGAAGGTAATGAAGGGGGTTGAAGAAATGAGATATCTGAATCTGAAGTAGTATAATATGAAATATTCTCAAAGAATGTCACATGACGGGCAATACGAAGCCTTCGAGTGGTAGGTTCATAACAACGATACCCCTTGTGAACAGTGCTATAGCCAAGAAAGATACATCGTGCAGTGCGTGGAGATAATTTATCTCGTTCATGAGTTGGAAGTAGGACAAAACAGACACATCCAAAAGTGCGAAGAAGAGAATAACGAAACTGAGATTTAAAAAGTTGAAAATATGGAGAAGTGTCAGCTAATACAGAAGATGGAGTAATATTTATAAGGTAAACAGCAGTCAGAAGTGCTTCTGCCCAGAGATATCGAGGTACAGATGCTGATATCAGAAGAGCTCTAGTGGTATCGAGAATGTGACGATGTTTTCTCTCAGCAACACCATTTTGTTCATGAGTGTGTGGACAAGATTGTTGAGAGAGAGTGCCATGCGATTTTAAAATAGATTGCATTGCTGAAGAGATATATTCACAGGCACCATCAGAGCGAAATATCTTTATACGTTTATGAAACTGGGTGTGGATCATATTTGTAAAGTCTTTATAAATATTTAGAATATCAGAACGAGCACGCATGAGATATACCCAGGTGTAGCGAGAATAGTCATCAATAAAACTGACATAATATCGATAACCGGACAATGATGGTAATGGGGCAGGTCCCCAGATATCAGAATGAATCAAATCAAATGGGGCTAAAGAAATTTTATTACTGGATGAAAATGGTAGGGCAATTTGTTTAGCTAATCGACACCCAGTACAGTTTGATAAAGTAGAGAATTTTAAATTTCCTAATACGCCTGATTCAGATAAAAGTTTTAAGAACCAGAGATATGACCCAAGCGGCGGTGCCACAGATCAGAAACAGAGAGGCCATGACCAATGTTGGATGGAGTGGAAAGATGTAGAGACTCCAACTGATAAAGTCCATTAACTCTACGACCTGTCCCAATCTTCTGGCCAGTGTGATCCTGGACAACACAAGATTTAGCATTAAATAAGATAGTGCAACCAGAATCAGCAATTTTCCCAATGGATAAAAGTTGCATAGATAATTTGGGAATATGAAGAACAGATGATAATGTTAGATGACCGGAACTATCAGAACTTGGAGTAATATCACCTAACTGAGAGACTGCAAGGGGAGTGTCATTAGCAGTATAAAATGCATAATGAAGTGGGAGCTGGTGAACAATTTGTAAGAATGGAGTTATCAAAGGTCATATGATGAGATGCACCTGAGTCGAATATCCAAGGAGTAGAAGTACCAGAATGAGCAGACAAGGCAGTAAAATCTGAACTGGAGGCAGTTCCACTTAGCCCAAGATTCTTGGTTATTAATGCAGTAATCTCTGACAACTGCTCAGAGGAGAGAGAGCTAGAAGTCTGCGGCCCTTGAGGAATAGGGCTAACATCAGCCGAAGCAGCAAATGGAGATCGAGTCTTCTCAGGTGTCGGACGGGGTGGTCTTTTACGACATTTATCAATAAGATGACCCGGCTTCTTACAATAACGACAATATAGTTGCCGATTGGAATCAGATGTGCTGTTAGAAGGCCTCCGATAGGAAGAGAATTGCTGAGGAGTAGCTAGTACAGTATGTGATGAGGGTAATGGCTGAGATGCAATAACTGGAGGGGAGAGCATCTGAAGGCGCGTCTCTTCAGCTATGAACTCAGCCACGGATTCACGGAGACTGGGGAGAGGACTGCGATGAAGAATGTGTCCACGTAAGCTTTCGAACTCAGAGCGAAGGCGCATGACAAAGTGATACAACTGTTGACGGTCACGTTGTTTCTGGAATGCTATGGTAAAGTCTGAAAGCGTCTCAGGAATAGGTTCCTCCATCATCTGCAATTCCTCCCAGTAGCCTGATAATAAGGAATAGAATTCTTGAACAGACCGATCACCCTGACGTGCATCCTGAAGAGCTTGGTGAAGTTGATACTCACGAGCAGCACCAGTCTGAACAAACATGCGACTGAGAGCTAGCCACTGCTCACGAGATGAAGATGCTCATCCAAGAGAGAGCCGAATATGAATAGCTACAGAACGCATAATATATGTCATGATCTGTTGATCAGTAGATATCTACTGAGAATAAGTGATCTGAGAATCATTAGTAGTAGAATCACTAGAAGCGACTTTTGATACAGAAGATGTAGATAATGAAGGTACAATAATAGTTTTGGATGGACAACGAAGAAATCCGTCAATATAACCCCATAGTGTGAAAGCTCGAATATTATACTACATAGTAAGAGACCATGCGGTGTAATTTTTAATATTTGTAAGTTGCACATCAAGGGGTGGAAAGGTGTAGAGTCCTTCCTTGTCCATTGTGAGTTAAATGATGATGATAGTTCTAATATACGGTTTTCAGTATAGGAAGTTTTCACACACAGAGGAGATCAATGAGTTGATTGAGAAGGCAACTTTAGAGGCTGATGAGAAAGAGACTGAAGTAATTAGTTTAGGTCTCTTGAATCAAGGAGATGAATTGAATGAGATTTTTCATATGGGCCTGAAGATGGGCCTTTTTTTGGCCTTGGATAAAAGAGGGCAGTTGGGCAGTCTCATGTGATTTCTCTCTCACTCTTTCTCTTCACAGATCTTTCTCTCTCACACAGATCTCGAGGGTGTTGAGAAGAGTGGATGGCGGCGGCGGGGCCGACGGCGCGGTCGATGTGGCCGGCGGCTAGGGCGAGGGAAGAGCTTTGAGTGTCGAAGGTGGATCTCGTCGAGACGAGGGCCGCAACGGGCGATGGCGATGGCGATGGAGAGAGAGCGCGGGAGCGGTCAAGGTTCAGACGGAAAGAGCGGCGGGTTTGAAGTTTGTTATAAACTTGGTCTTTCATTTTGCAAATTGCAATATGCTAAAACTTTGATCTTTTGTTATAATTGACAGTCGGGGTTCTCTGAAAGCTCTGAAGCAAAGGTTTCTCGTTCAAAACCCAAAAGTGTGAAGAGAAGAGACATTAAGCTAGAGAGAGTAGAACTTGGTCTTTCAAGAGCTCGTGCTGCGATTCAAGAAGCAACTCGAGTTCCAAGTTTCAAGTCCTCGATAGAAGACAAGGATTATGTTCCTCAAGGCCCCATATATCGCAATGCCTATGCATTTCATCGGTATCAAGCAGGGACCTTTAAAATTGCAACCTTAAAGCTATATCATGATTTAAGCTACAATTAGTTATCTTTATAAATGATGGGACACATTGAGGAAAAACATATTTACATTTCTTCCAAAATTATGCAGGAGTTACTTGGAGATGGAGAAGTTGTTTAGGATTTATGTTTATGAAGAAGGAGAAGCTCCATTGTTTCATGATGGCCCATGTAAAAGCATATATTCGATGGAGGGGAGATTCATATATGCCATGGAGATGGGAAGCAAGCTAAGGACGAAGGATCCAGACCGAGCACACGTCTTCTTTCTTCCATTCAGTGTTGTCGAGATGGTCAAATTCCTTTACCAGCCAAACACTTATGATCTTAGACCATTGAAACGGACCATTGTCGACTATATCAATGTAGTTGGTGGAAAATACCCATATTGGAATAGAAGCCTCGGAGCAGATCATTTCATGCTCTCATGCCATGATTGGGTAAGTAAGACCCTTGATTCCTTTGGAATTTCAGCTCAATTTGGTTGTTTATTTTTGTATATATTTCACTATAACCTTTTCAGGAAAATGTCATCTGCAAATGCAAATGGCAAACAAACTTTAAGGGGCTTTTTTACTTATATTTCAACTGTTTGCTAGTTGAATTGTTTTGAGCAGGTTGATTAACCTTATGTTTTCCCGTAGGATGAACATAAAAAAATTTCTGCCACCTACTAATTTTGTAACCACATAAGCATGATATCCTTAACCCATATGGGATATAGACTGTATACTGTTCCAGTAAGTTCTTTCAACCTTGATCTTCTACTAAAGAACAGCATTAAAATTCTCCGGGTGACACCATGTTTCTATTTGTTTGTTTCATTAAACATTTTCATTCATGTGTATGAAAAAAAAGAAGACGGATCAACTGAAACTTCCATTCTCCATTCATTATTTTCTCTGACATTCTAACGGTCACAGGGGCCTAGACGGATCAACTGAAACTTCCATTCTCCATTCATTATTTTCTCTGACATTCTAACGGTCACAGGGGCCTCTCGCATCCGCTGCATCATCATACCTCTAATTCATTATTTTCTCTGACATTCTAACGGTCACAGGGGCCTCTCGCATCCGCTGCATCATCATACCTCTATTCCAATTCCATCCGAGTCCTCTGCAACGCCAATGCATCCGAGGGCTTCAATCCCTCAAAAGACGTATCTCTACCCGAGATCAACCTCAAAACTGGAGTCACCACCGGACTCATCGGAGGCCCATCTCCTTCTCGTCGCCCATTCCTTGCCTTCTTCGCTGGTGGGGTCCATGGCTACATCCGGTCCATCCTCGTTAAACAATGGCAAGGCAAAGATGAAGATGTCCAAGTCCATCAGTACCTCCCAAAGGGTGTATCCTACTACGACATGATGAGAAAGAGCAAGTATTGCCTCTGCCCGAGTGGATATGAGGTCGCTAGTCCGAGAATAGTTGAAGCAGTATACCTCGAGTGTGTGCCAGTTATAATCTCCGATAACTATGTGTTGCCTTTCAGCGATGTGCTTAATTGGAAGGCATTTTCGGTACAGATTGAAGTTAAGGATATACCCAATATCAAGAAGATATTATCAAGCATATCGCCAAGGCAGTACATCAGGATGCAAAGGAGGGTGAAAATGGTGCAGAGGCATTTCGTGATAAATGAATCTCCACAGAGGTTTGATGTGTTTCATATGATCCTTCATTCTATATGGCTTCGGAGGCTCAATGTTCGGATTCAAGGTTCAGATTATAGTTAAAAATGCTTGTAAAATGTAATTGATTTATGTTTGTTGTTTTCATGTGTGTTGGTAATGGATACTGAGCATTCTTGCTGATTGTGTATCAGGGTAAATGTTGAGATATATTGTTCAGTGAATAAAGTGATACCTTTGATGCTTGTCTTTGTTTGTCCGTTTTTGTTTGAGGGTTTCGTTGATGTTACTAGTTTGCTAGCATTAGTATTATTGTTTTGAAAAAACATTAAAAAAAATCCTAGATACATACAAACTAAAAAGTATATTGTCGTATATGTGGATATGTGCATTGTGTTCATCCGAAACGTCCTTATGTTCGTGTTATAAATATAGATTCAAGTCACCAACTTTATGATGTGTTATGATATGCTTTCTGTGGTTTATGTATCTGCATTTTAAGGCTTTTAAATTCTTAATAAGTATTGACCTTTTATTTTATGGAACACGAAAGATAACACTACTGAATAAGACCTAATTGGCTTTCATTATTTGTTGTTATCTTCCGTAACTCCTGTGACAAATACTTATTTCATGATGATGTATCTGATAGGTAGCTGTAAGGGTTAATTATAGAAAGGGAAAATGGCTAGATAGCCCCCAAAACCCTTCCCCAAGTGACCCGACGTGTAAGAACAATAAAATTTTTCCAAAATGCCCTCAAGCATCCGGTACTCTATCAAGCCTGATATTGGAGAGTGAACAGTGGTACTGTAGCATTAAATGGTGATTAGAATGTGGTTTTGGAGGGAAAAAACCCCATTTCCCTCCAAATTTTTACTATTTCCTTGCCTCCCCCGCAATAAATCCATCTCCTCCCCCTTTGCTTACCCCAGTTACTCTCTCCAGCCACTTAATTCTCCTCAATAACTCCTCTTTATTTTTTTCAACTACTCTTCTTTAAAATAACGGATGGATCCCTTCTTTGCATGGTTACAAACACAGAAAACAACGAAGAGGGTGAGGGTATTTTCGTAGTTATCAACGAGTCTACAGAAATTATTAGCTTGAAATATCAATTGCCCCAAAGGCTTAAACTACCATTGCAATAAAAATTCATATTAGAAAGGGAAAAGAAGTTCAATTTTTCAATTGATAATGACGACGACTTGATGTTGATGTTCGAGTATTGTAGTCGTAATGGATATACAGACATAAACTTATATGCTACCTCCGCTGGGGAATCCTCAACTACTCAGAACACCCAAACTTCTCCAGAAAATGTGTAAGCATTTCACTTTTAATTTCCATATGAGTTCGTTGACAGGTTTTGAGTTGGTTGTTAACCTTATGCATTGGTTGATGAGGTTATGAGTTGGTTGTCAAGGTTATTAGTTGGTTGTTAAGGTTATAAGTTGGTTGTCAACCTTTATGTAATAGTTTTAAGTTGGTTGCTAAGGTTTTGAGTTCGTTGTTACGTTTACTAGTTGGTTGCTAGAGTTATGAATTTGTTGTTAAGGTTACGGGTTCGTGCTAAGGTTATGAGTTGGCGATTAAGTATATGAGTTGGTTGCTAAGGTTATTAATTTATTGTTAAGGATACGAGTTTGTTGTGAAGATTATGAGTTTTTTGTTAAGGTTACGGGTTTGTTGCTAAGGTTACGAGTTTGTTGTCAGGGTTATGTGTTGGTTGTTAACCTTAGCAAATATTTATGAGTTTTTGTTAGCCTTATGAGCTGGTTGCTAAGGTTATAATTGGTTGTTAAGTATTAATATTTTTTTACTTTTACAGGACCATCCCCACAGAAAATCCGCGAAGCGCAACAGCTACGCTCACCCAAATTTGTAATGATGAGCGTATTCCTAATGACAATCTCACTAGCAACTCGATCACGATGATGGAAGACATGATTAACAACCAAACCAAGATTCCGGCTGAGTGACACACATCCATACGTGAAATTGGTCAGAAATTTGATAGTGCTGCTAAAATTAGATTAGCTCTTCAATACAACTCAATTGTGAAAAGGTTCGAGTATGATTTTTACCATAATGAACAAAGACGTATAAGAGTCCATTGCCGATTCAGGCACACGCTGGGTTGCCCTTGGATGTTGTTTGCTTCCCCACTCAGAAATTCCTCAATTATGTCTATAAAGAATTTATGTTCTACCCGCACTTGCGGTCAACACGGAGCTAATATTGGCAACTTAAGGGCATCAAGAAAGTTCATTGCAAGCCAAACATAATCTGTTTTGAAGGTTAGGACAAATCTTCGTCCAATTGATATAAAGAATGACTTATTCTCACACTAAGATGGTACATTCTTTTATCCTTATGTTTTAGTGTTTGGGTCAGAAATTGTTTTCTTCATTGTGATTGAATCTGTTACAACTTTAAGCGTTACAATAAACTCAAAAAGTTAGTATTTTTATAAGACTTTTACATAATTGAAATAACTGATTACAATCTCTTTCAAACAACACACAAATCCTATTTATTAGTCTCTGTTTGCGTGGGATCTTTACCTGTGCCGAGGACGTTGATATCCGTGGACCGCCTACGGATCGGATCTGGTTGGCAGAAGTATTGATTAGATCTTTTACTTCACCAAGGAAGTATTCGCTAAAGAACTGATATCGACCAAGCAAAATTAGTACTCTTCTCGAGATTAAGATCAAGCCTAATCTAAGGAAAGGGGGTACGGGGCTTCAGATCTCTCGAACTTTTCCTCTTTATGCTGAAGAACTTCACCGAGATCAGCTAGCCTCCTCTAAAATTCGTGATCTCTTGCTCTCTAACTCGGCAGCACCTCCTTGTCTTGATAATAATTCGCCCCCTCTGAAAGGAAGCCCTAGGCTTGTATTTATAGGGTTTCGGATGTGTGATATTTGGATAAGAATGAGAGATTTAGCCATATCTTCAGACAATAACCACCTACCCACATTTAGATATGATATCAAGTCAGTTGGGAACCTTTGGAACAGAAGAAACTGATCGAAATAGCCTAAAAACACATTTTGGACGTTACGATCATTTCTGAGCACGGGTCAGCCCGAGGTGACCAGCGCGGCCCCGGGTTACCAAGTGGTGACTCGCACGGCCGCGGGTCACCAAGTGCTGACCCGCGTGAGCACGGCTCACCTTTGGGTGACCCGCGTGCTGCGCGATTTCCGAGTTTTTTTAGAGGTCTTTTGCACCGTTTTACGTATTTAGACATTCAGTTGACTTGTACGCTTCTCTAACTTGCTTCGTGTGCTCGTTAGCCTCTTTACGGCTTCGGACGATCCTCTTTGACTCAAATGATAACATTCATTGTTTTCTTTTTATCTCGAGCTGTGTGCGGACACCTATAGGTATTTTTAGACGCCTATATTTAGTTGTGAAGGTTATGTATTGGTTGCTAACCTTATGTTTTAGTTATTGAGGTTATGCATTGGTTGCTAACCTTGTATTTTGGTTGTTAATGTTATGCATAGGTTGTTAAGTATATGAGTTGGTTGTTAAAGTTATCGATTGGTTGTTATGGTTATGGATTGGTTGTTAGGACTGTCTGTTGGTTGTTAGGTTTATGTGTTTATTGTTAAGTTTATATGTTTGTTGTTACGGTTATGAATTTGTTGTGAATGTTATGAATCGGTTGCTAAGGTTACTGTTTTGTTGTTATATTTATGCAGGTATGAAGCGATAGTTCAAGCAACTAATTCAGGAAGTCGTGTTGCTATTGATGCTAATGACGGAAGGTTTAGGTGTTTGTTCATAAGTTATAATGCTTGTATTGAAGGGTTTGTTGCTGGGCGTAGGCCTCTCTTGTTTTTGGATAGAACATTTCTTAAAGACCGTTACAGAGGTATATTACTTAGTGTCACAGAATACGACAGCAACCAAGGAATACTTCCTCTTGCTTATTGCGTATGCGACCAGGAAAATAAGAATAATTGGAAATGGTTCTTAGAAGGAGTGTGGACAATACTATATGATAGGGAAAAGCCTTACAATCCTCCACATCAACTAGTAATAATTTATGATGCCAACAAGGGTATTAGGGTAGTAGTTGAGAATTTCAAAAAATAAAAAGATGAAGGTGTTGGGTCACAAGGCAAATGTTGCTCAAATTTTGGATGATTTATTACAAATTGTGGCTTATAAGTACATAATTTCTAAATGGGATGGTTACATGCAAGAATTGGCATCAATCGATCAAATGTTTATGTTACTGCAATGGAATACTCCCCGGAGAGATGGGCAAATGCTTATTTCCCAGGTATAAGGTATGATAATGTTGTTTAAGATTTATTTGTTAAAGTTACATTTTAGTTGTTAAAGTTACAGTAAGTCTACAGATTTGTTTTTAAGGTTAGGTTTTCGTTGTTACGGGTACAGTTTTGTTGTTAAGGTTACTGTTTTGTTGTTAGGTCTACAGATTTATTGTTAATGTTAGGTTTTGGTTATTAAGGTTAGAGTTTTGTAGTTAAGTTTACCGTTTCGTTGTTAAGGTTAGAGTTTTGTTGTTAAGTTTATAGTTTTATTGTTAAGGTTAGAGTTTTATTGTTAAGTTTATCATTTCGTTATGAAGGTTAGGGTTTTGTTATTTAGTTTACCGTTTCTTTGTTAAGGTTAGTTTTTGGTTGTTAAAGGTTTCTTCTTAGTTGTTAAGGTTACTTCTTAGTTGTTATGCTTTCATGTGATTTACAGATATGGCCATGTTACTTCGAACATTGTTGAGTCTTTCAACAGTTGGATAAGAAAAACATGAATATTACAAATCTTACCTTTGGTGAAGACGATACCAAAGCAAATCATGGAACGTATGCATGAAAGAAAGCTTATGGCAGCAAAATGGTCTGGATACTTATGTCCAGAAGCAGAGTTAGTGTTGAGTGATAATATTCATCATGGAAGTTGCTTTCATATTAAACATTCGACAGAATAAATTGTGGAGGTTGAATCTAATAAAACTTATTGTGTAGATTTGAAGAATCAAATATGTTCATGCAGGTCTTGGGATATCACCCGCAATCCTTATTCTTCTTTCTCTCTCTCTCTCTCTCTCTCTCTCTCTCTCTCTCCTCTCTCTCTCTCTCTCTCTCTCTCTCTCTCTCTCTCTCTCTCTCTCTCTCTCTCTCTCTTCTTCTCTTCTTTTTTCTTCTTCTCTTTCTCCTTCTCCTACTCCTTCCCCAGCAAACCTCCCTCAAGACTTTGAACTTGGCCTTAGAATTGTGAAAGCTTTATAGTTGTTTGCCTTGCTTTAGCTACAACAATGGCCAATCTCAGGGATCCGACAACATCTCCCAGTTTCACTCAATTTGTGAGGGGAGGTCACGACATACTTCCCACTACTAGCTTCTTGATGCTAGTAAGTTCATAGTACCATAGCTGTACATGAGAGAAATAGAATCTTAACAACTACCCTTTAACTTTAACAACAAATAAGCAACCATAACACTAAATTCATAACCTTAACAATTAACTTGTATCATTAACAATAAATCTGTAACCTTAACAATCAACATGTAACCTTAACAACCAACTCGTAACATTAACAACCAATCTATAACCTTAACAATAAAACTGTAAACTTAACAACAAGTAAGCAACCATAACAACAGAACAGTAACCTTGACAGCTAACTTGTATACAAAACAACTACCAACTATACTTAAGAACTAAACCCTAACCTTCATAATCAACCATAACTTATTGCTCTAAACAATAAAAGTAGGAATACTTACACAAGCAAGTTGGGTACACCCTTGCAGATATGCAATCTTCTTTCCTGGCCCAAGACCCTTCAATGCCTTTTCAATCGCATCATATGTCTCACTGAATATATAGGTCCATGTTTGCGTCAAAAGTTATTTTTATTGCTGAATCCATTACACGTTTATTGATTACAGATTCAAAGTAAAATTAGTCTTTTTATAAGATTTTCTTACACAATAAAAATAAGAAAAATACAACTCTCTTCAAACACATGCAAATGTCATTTATCACCCGTTGCTTGCGTGTGATCTTTACCTGTGTCGGGGGCGTGTTAGTCTGTGGACTATCACGGATCAAATCCGATTGACAGAACAAAAATTTAATACTCTTGTTTCACAAAGAAAACAATCACAAAAGTGATAATCTCAACCAAGTGAGATTACGACTCTTCTCGAGATCAAAACAAAGTCTGATCTTAAGGAATGATGAAACAGACCTCAGATCCTTCAAATAGCTCCCTATTTATACTGGAATTCGCTAAGATCTTCTAGTCCTCCTCTAAAATTCATGGATTGCACTCTCCAAACCGACAACACCTCGTCCTCTTTGATAAAATTTTAGTTCCCCCGAAATAGGGGCCCTAGGCTTGTATTTATAGACTTTAGAAGTAGTATTTTTAGATAAGAATAAAGGACTCTACCTTATCTTTAGTTAATAACAGCCTAACCATATTTAGATATGATATCCAAGCAGTTGGGAGGCTCTGGAACAGAAGAATCCCGAGTCGAAAATGTGATTCGACCATTTCTGGGCGCGAGTCACCCTAGGGTGGCTCAGCCTTGGCCGAGCCACTCCAAGGTGACTCGGCCTTGGCCGAGCCACTTGGCCTTGGACGAGCCCTTTTGATACGGCT
>NC_033796.1:37545473-37563690 GCF_001876935.1 Asparagus officinalis | reverse complement strand
TACGGCTCGGCTGCCAGGCTTTTCCGAGCTGATCTTATTGTGTCGTTACGCGCATTTTGTTATTCTGTGGACTCGTACACTTCACCGATTCTCTTCATTCATTTCGTTGCTTTCTTTATGGCATCGGATCATCTCGTTCGACTCGGATGACGATGTTTATCATCTTCACTTCGTCTTGAGCTCTGTACGGGAACCTATAGGCAATTTTTGACCCCTACAGATACCCGTCCAAAGTGTTTCAGTCTTATTCTTTTATAGAAAAGCCTAAAATAGTTTGGATAAGATGGGTCCAACATTCAATTCATCGACTTCTTCAGTTTTTAGGCTATTCAGTATTTTGTTGAATAGCTAAAATTCTTCTGATGCTATATTTATCGTCTGACCGTTGTTAAAATCTTGAACTAAGATTGAATCAGGATTAAACTCCCTGGATTAATCTTCTAACATGGAATTGATCTGAATCTTGTTTTGGCAAAAATTGTCAATGCGTTGACTAGCGTCGAAAAGCGTTGACCGGCATTGACTTTTATCATAACGCGTTGACCGACGTTGACTTTCATCGCAATACGTTGACCGACGCTGACTTTTATGGTGGTGTTATTGTTGTTGTTGTGTTGTGGTGTTGTGTTGTGATGTTGTGTTGTGTTGTTGGGGGATTATATTTATATTTACACACTCTTGTTAACGTTTAATTTATATTTACAGGCCGGGACTTCTAGACATGGTGGAGCCGAGGGTAGTCATAGTGGAGTTGGTGATGAGGATGATGATCGGGAGGAATGATATGTATTAATTCAGTTTTCAATGAAAACAATGGATGTGTTGTATAAACAATATTTAATATGTCGGGATATTTTTTATTTGTTTTTATTAAAATATATGTGTTATATATGTGTGAGAATAAATACTATATTGCTGATTGATTAGGGTTTTTAAATTTATTATATTATTGTACAGGGTTTTTTCAATTTTCAAAATATTTTTAAAAAATATATTTTTTACTTTTAGCAACGGATTGGCCATTGCTCAATATAACTTTAGCGATGATAAACGGACATGGAAAAAACAAATAAAAATATAATATATCTTTAGCGACGGTCAATCCGTCGCTAAAGGTGTTTTTGGAGATGGAAAACGGACACAAGAAAAGCAAATAAAAATATAAATATAACTTTAGCGACAGATTAGCCGTCGCTAAAGAGTCTTTAGCGACGAAAATATTCTATTTCTTTTTATTTAAAAAAATAGTACAATGAAAAAAATGTCGCTAATTTCCCGTCGCTAACCTTTAGTGATGGAAAATCCGTCGCCAAAAGTACTATTAGGGGCCCTCAATGTGCAGACGGTATTTTAGCGACGGAATTCGATTTTTTCCTTCGCTAAAGCATTTATTGATGGATTTTAGGCCTTTGGCGACGGATTTGTCCGTCGCCAAAAGGTCTTTGTCAGTAGTGAGTAGATCCTCAACATGGCGCCTGGTGGGGGCTGGAGGAGAAGTTGTACTGTTGTCACCCTCATGTTTGGTAAAAAACCTTGACCAAATTCTTTTTTTCCTATCTCGGTTGGGGCCAACAAGATCCCCCTCACTGGAGAACCATGTATGGCTCATTACCCATTCAAGATTGAATGAGCACTCGATGTCTACTCCGGTTTTTATATCAGTGAAGACAAATTTCATCTTTTTTCGTCCCACTATCTCAAAACATGCTCAAAAGTGGGAAGATCAAGACCGAGAGGGCCAAAATAAATGTAGTGTTAGAATACACTATCTTCGTAGGCCTCCCAGTGCATTTGCCCCATATGTTGCACTAAAGTATGCATGGATTCATAGTACGAAGTGGAGTTGGAAGTAGGCCGCAACTCAGATGTGTACTTTGCCTTTTGTCTACAAAGCAAAACCACAAGACGTAAATAGATTGAAAATAATATATAACCATAACAATTATGCTATACTTGACAAAGAAACTGTAAACTTAACAACAAATCTATAAGCTTCACAACCAAAGCCTATCCTCAACAACCAATCAATAACCTTAATAATACAAGCATAACCCTTACAAGTTAACAATAACATTCACAACTAATAACAACAAATAAACAGTAACCTCCACAACTAACAGCCACCCGTCAACAGTAACCTTCACAATTAACAGCTACATGTAAACAATAACCTTCACAACAGACTCATAAACTTAACAACTATCACTTAACCTTAACAACTAACAGGCCACATGATAATCATATTTTATTACAATTTTATACCCTCATTATCTATTTTTAATGAATAAATATATCATTAATAATTGTTTTTATTTTTAATTGTAGGTTAATGAAGAATAAAGCCCAAAAATCTCATCTCTCAACAAAAGCGCATGAATTAAATGAAGAACACAAGCAAGAGCTAAAAATCTCAAGCCCAGAATCAAGCCGAGTAGCTTGTAGAAGCTGGAGAAAATTAAAAAATCAAATATGAAAACGAAATATATTCAAGATGGTTGGCGCAAAGAAATGACGATATCTCTCAATCCGGAAGGCGGAATTTAACATATAATATATGAAAATTGCCTATCTCGACGAGACGAAGCCATCTGTGGAGGCAGATTTTTGATTGGACATAGATGCCAGCATCGATGCTGGCATCGATACCGGCATCGATGCCAGCATCGATGCTGGTATCGATGGCTACGATTCAGTTACAGATCAATGGCTGATTTTTGATGGTTTTGGATAAGGATTCAATTCAATGGCTCTTATTCATTAATGTTTACTATAAATAGGGGTAGAGTGTGAGAGGTTAGAAGTGTAAAAATTTTTATAACTCCTTTTGGAGAGGAAGGCTAAAGACCTTCCAAATTTATAACTTTTTGTTACAATTAATAAAATAATTTTTTTCACCACTTTAAATTTTTCTCTTCTTCTCTTTGTTGGATGATGAAGATGAAGATGAAGATTAATTTGAAGGTTTATTTTTCTTATTCCTCTTTTATTGCTTATTAGTTTAGATTTATTTTCATGCTTGTAATTAGATTTTATTTTCTTGTTAAATAGCCAAGAGGCTAGAACCCTCTTGCCTTAGATTTATTTCATGCTCATAGATTAGATTTATATATGCTTATAGAGTAGATTTATTTTCTTGCATTTAATTCTTGCAATTTATTTTGTAGTTTAGATTTTGTAATTTATTTTATTCACCTTGAGGCTAGAACCCTCTTGGGTTTAGTTTTTCTTTTTATTTATTTTTACTTTCTTTGATTCGCCTTTAGGCTAGAACCCTCTAGGGAATCACCTGGTTCTAAGAAGTGGATTCAATTCTAGATTACCCATATCTTTAATTGAATCCGCTATCTTTACATTCTTGATTTTTTATTTGTTTCTCGATTTTATTCATTCTTATTTCTTGCCTTATTGATCACATTTATTTTTACTCACATCCACTCTCAAACACATTAATCTACACACTATCACTCTCATTATCTCTCCATAATCACATTCAGTCATTATTCCTATTTGTCACGCACACAATATAAGAACCGATTTTATATTTTCTCCTACAAAACACCTTCCTCGTGGGATCGATAACACTTTATACTATAACTTGATTAGTTGTGCACTTGCAACTTTTTGGTATATATTTATACAGCATCAAGTTTTTAGCCCCGTTGTCGGGGAAGGTGCTTAAGTAGGTTTTAATTATTTTGGTTCTTTAACTTGTGTGTTTATTGTGAAGGAAACGCTTGGAGCTTGAAGATCGCCGATTGGAGAACTAGGAATTGAAGATTTACTTTCGAGTAAGTTTTCTTTCTAGCGTTTCTAATTTCACCCCTTTTAGTTAGTTTCACAATTAGAGACAATTAGAATTTAAAAAAAATAAAAAAATTATTTTTGTTGACCATAATAAAATCCATCTTTCACTTTGACATTTACTAACAAGATAATAAATTCAAATAATTTCCCCCTTCTTATTTGTTTGATTGTTAACCCTAATTAAAAAAAGATTTTTTTCTTTTCCATCCTTTTTAGTTGCTTTTAATTCATAGGGTTGCATTTCATATTGTTAGTAGGAATTCACCAAATAATTTGAGCATCTTGATTTGGCACACACTTAAAAATATTTTTAAGGGCAAAATCTCATAATCCAGATAAGGTGAGGGATTTCATCACCCTTTCCTTAGCCCAAAAATCACTAATTCCTCACTACACTACCCAAGCCTAATAAAACTCATTAGACGTTGGCCCCTAAGGACTCGAGCTCAATAAGGAACAAAAAATCCTTAAGTGAACCGGTTTAAGTTTTCTTAGAATAGTTGGTGTCTAAGGCAAGGTTTAGGGGTTGCGTAAAGCGCTCCGCAAGGAACGAGATACTTAATTGATCTCTGATCACCTTCTAGTACTATCCTTACCTGGCTAACTACCTGGGTAAAACTTTAATCTTTTTACTATAGGAGTTTTTGGTTAGGAGCTGGTCTAGTGAGTTAGGCTAAACCCTAGAATTAGAGTGATTGAAAAGTGATTGCTTTGATTTGTTTTAGTTAGGATTTTTCTTTATCCTTTTCTTCTCATAGAAAAAACTAATTTTTTTCTTTATAAAAAAATAACAAAAAGAAATAGTTTTGGTGTATGCAACAGTGGATTAGGGATAATACACGTCGATTAATTCGCTTTGAACCAATCATAGAAATAGAGCATCCTAATCCACTCGTTCTTCATGATATGTGCTATCCCATTAGGAATGCAATCCCCTCTTGCATTAGGCTCCCCGAAACAAATGAAATAAATTTTAAGGTTAGACCGCATTACATAAACATGCTTCCCAAATTTCTTAGAAATAAAACAAAAAATGCATATATTTTTATCTCAGAATTTGATGAAGTGTATATTTTGATTAAAATGAGAGAATTAACAGAAGATGCGATCAAACTCAGATTTATTCCATTTGCTCTCAAAGACAAAGCAAAAAAATGGCTGTATAGCTTACCCGTAAATTCCATCACTACGTGGGAGGAATTTATCACCGTTTTTCTTAAGAAATTTTTTCCTATCCATAAAACGGTGAAGCTAAGAAACAACATTATGAATTTTAAAATTATCCCGGGAGAACCCTTTTGGAAGTATTTTGACCGATTTAAAGATCTTCCCATCCAATGTCCTCATCACGGTTTAGAAAAATAGCGATTATGCCAAATAATTTATGAATGATTAGATTATTCTGCAAAAACTTCCTTAGCCACGGGGATTTTATGAGGAAAAACGCTGATGAAGCTTGGGAGTTTTTGGAGAGTCTTTCTGAAAAAACCATGCAATAGGAACACTGTGATGACCGAGTGTCATCAGTTCCCCAACCCAAATCCAGTGGTATTTCCTTAGAGTCGAACATTGCATCTGAAGCTAGGACGGCCGCAATCATGCGTAGGTTAGAAGCTTTAGAAATCAAGAAAAGAGCCCAGGCTCAAATCAATCAAGTTTCAGCCTCAGGATGTCACAACTGCTTGTCACCATCTCATATTTTAGAAGAATGTCCTCTCTTAGGAAATAATCAACCATTAGGACAGGTCAACGCTGCATTCCAGCATTCTGCAAATGATCAATTCTCTCCAACTTACAATCCAGGTTGGAGAAATCATCCCAACTTTGCATGGAATCAAGGAAATTCTCCCGAAACTCAAAACTTTACTCCCACTTCGATCTAACATTTTCCTAGGGGAAACACAGTTCCTTTCAATTCTCATCCACAATATCAACAACCTAATCTGCCATATCAAAATCAGTCTCCCCTTCATCAAGCTATAATTCAGACTCCTCATAATCCAGATCAGGATAAACGTCTCAATGTCTTGGAAAGGAATTTGAAAACCATAATTAAGACATCCACTCAAACCACGAATATGTTGACTCAAACATCCAGCACTCTGAATTCCTTTATGCAATCAACCGGACAAATGCTCAATTCCAACACTCAAGCTATAGCTAGATTAGAATCCTAACTTGGTCAGCTAGCTAGTGCTGTGAGTGAAAGAGAGAAAGAAAAATTTCTGAGTCAACCCGTGGTCAATCCTAAGGATATAGGATGCAGTTCATCCTATGAAGCTCAAGTGAATGCAATCCATTCACTTCGGTCAGGTAGACAGGTCGATAATCAAGTGAGAACTCCCCCAAGTCAAACTTTTGATCCAGTACAAATTCCTTCTCCTTCTCCTTCTGATGAATCTATTCAACAATCACCCTCCTCAGATGACCAAGAACCTGAACCGGAACCTGAGCCTGCTTTTGATAGGTTTAGACCAGTTGCTCCTTTTCCAGATAGACTCAGGCTTAGGAAACACTCTCCTCAAGAGGAGAAGATCCTAGAAACATTCAAGCAGGTTAAGGTCAATATTCCTCTCTTAGATGTAATTGAACAAATTCCATCTTATGCTAAATTTTTAAAAGAATTATGCACTAAGAAGAGGAGAATAAATGTTCCAAAGAAAGTCTTTTTAGCCGCTAATATCAGTAAAATGCTATCAAATCTCATACCTTTAAAACGTAAAGATCCAGATTCCCCCATCATTTCATGTATCATTGGTAATACTCACATTGATAAAGCGCTTTTAGACTTAGGGGCCAGTGTCAATTTGCTTCCATATACAGTCTACTAGCAATTGGGTCTAAGTGTATTGAACCCAACCAAATGCACCTTACAGTTGGATGATAGATCTGTTAAGGTCCATATGGGTGAGTTAGAGGATGTTCTGATTAAGGTTGGAGATTTTATTTTTTCAGTAGATTTTGTAGTCTTGGAAACACAGCCTGTTTCTAATCCCAAAGGACAGACACCTGTCATCTTAGGACGATCTTTCTTAGCCACTTCTAATGCTCTTATCAACTGTAGAACTGGTCAAAGAAGCTGTACTTTGGGAATTTAACTGCTGATCTCAATATTTTTAATCCAGGGGACCAGCCAAATAATCAGCCTCTAGAAATAAATTACATTCAGAAAAGATCAGAAGAAGAAAAAGAAGAAGAAGAGTTTGATTTAAGTTTTGAGGAAATTTTTGATGAAGAGTTAGAGTTTTTAGAAGAAGCAGATCAGGTCCTTAAGAATAATGAAACTGTGTTAAACATTTGCTGCTTTGAATTAAATTTTGAAGAACTCTTTCTTGATGAACTTAGATTCTTAAAAAATAATCAACAACCAAATTTTCAGAACTCTACAAAAGAATTGGTTGTTAGAAAACAAAACTTCACAGTACAAGAGTCTGAGTTTATTAAGAAATACAAAATGCATGACATTAATAATACCTACCTTACTCTGTTGCAAGAATTATTGAACACCCCAAAATACTTGGAATTTCACATTATTGATTATATCATTCTGAATTTATTTAAAATCCGGGGAAGAATTTTCAACAATAAGGTAGGATTCAATGTAGAATACGAGCTCTTTGTGTTGAACACTTCATTCTATATTATTTGTTTTGTTTATTTTAGAATAATAAAAAGAATTTATTCTTCTCTCATTTGAGAGTTTCTTGTTCAGTTGTAAAAAAAAGAGAAAAAAACAGAAAAAAAAGAAGAGAATAATAAATTTTTTCTATCCTCCTCAGACCAAAGGTAATTGTAGATTTTTATCAGCTGATCAAATATAAGTGCTTCACTTCTTATCTGCTTTACTTTGTGAGTTTGCATTGAGGACAATGCAAAATTTAGGTGTGGAGGTGAGAATTAGTTATTTTTTCTCTTTGTTTTACATTTTTTTGTTGCATTTTTGTCATTTTTTTCCTTTTCCAAAAAAAAATATAAAAATATCGTCACTTGCCAAATTGATAGAGTTATGTAATAATTGATTTATTTGATAAATTTTAAATTTTTTAATCTGTTATTTACTCAAGTTTACTTTTTATGATAACTCTAAATAAAGTTCTTAAGAAATGATTTTCAAAGTAGTATACTTTACTTAAGCCTTAACTTAGATTTTTATTTAAAATAATGGAATACATGCTTAGCTTAGAGTTAAAAATACTTTTTCAAAGTGGCTTGACTTACATATTTTTCAGAATATGTACACATATACATATAAAAAATTACAAAAAGAAGAGTGCGAAAAATGGGCACCAAAAGAAAAAAAAGAAAAAAAGAAAAAAAAAACTCTTAAATTCAAGGTGATTCTATCTTATAAAGCCTAAGCTGATCGAGTAATTATGCCCAAGGAGTATTTCCATATTTAATGACCTAAGCCCAATTAGGTTGGGATCCATTGGCTCAAACCTCGTTAAATGGTCGCTTAGAAAGCCCGTTAAAGTAGAAAAAAATCACCAAGGAAGAAAGAGTTAAAAATAATAATAATATAAAAAATAAAAATAAAAATACTAATAAATGTTTTATATACAGTTATATTTGTATATATAGTCTTGAAAAATATTTTTGATCAAGCAACTTGAATATTATTTTAAACAAAGAGTTAGCTTTTTTAAATTTTTAAATTAAATTTCTAAGTTTGGCTTGGTTTTGTATTGCTATAATGAGAAGATTTTCTAGGAAATATACCTTAGAGTTATATATAAAAATATTTTCTTGAGTAATAACTAACTTTAATTATCAAGTAAATTTAGTTATTTACTAACTTCTTTAATGTGGCAAGTTGACCGAATTTTATGGGTATATTCACTGCAAACCCTCACGAGACTACAACTCGTCCACTAGGGTAACCTAGGGGTTTAAAGGCTTGTTGTATGCGCTAAATACAACCGCGATTCCTGCGAAAGTGAGTTAGGTTTTCTTTTTTTTCTTTATTTTCTAGAGGACTAGCAAAAGTTTAGGTGTGGGGGTATTTGATAATCACATTTTATTATAATTTTATATCCTTATTATTTATTTTTAATGAATAAATATATTATTAATAATTGTTTTTATCTTTAATTGCAGGTTAATGAAGAATAAAGCCCAAAAAACCCATATCTCAACAAAAGCTCATGAATTAAATGAAGAACACAAGCAAGAGCTAAAAATCCCAAGCCCAGAATCAAGCCGGGTAGCTTGTAGAAGCTGGAGAAAATTAAAAAAAATCAAATATGAAAACAAAATATATTCAAGATGGTTGGCCGCAAAGAAATGACGATATCTCTCAATCCGGAAGGCGGAATTTAACATATAATATATAAAAATTGCCTATCTCGATGAGACGAAGCCATCTGTGGATGAGACGAAGCCATCTGTGGAGAAAGATTTTTGATTGGACATCGATGCCAGCATCGATGCTGGTATCGATGGCTACGATTCAGTTACAGATCAGTGGCTAATTTTTGATGGTTTTGGATAAGGATTCAATTCAAGGACTCTTATTCATTAATGTTTACTGTAAATAGGGGTAAAGAGTGAGGGGTTAGAGGTGTGAAAATTTTTATAACTCTTTTTGGAGAGGATGGCTACTCTTAATTGAGAAGGCCTTCCAAATTTATAACTTTTTGTTACAATTAATAAAATAATTTTTTTCACCACTTTAAATTTTTCTCTTCTTCTCTTTGTTGGATGGTGAAGATGAAGATGAAGATTAATTTGAAGGTTTGTTTTTTTTTATTCCACTTTTATTGCTTATTAGTTTAGATTTATTTTCATGCTTGTAATTAGATTTTATTTTCTTGTTTAAATAGCCAAGAGGCTAGAACCCTCTTGCCTTAGATTTATTTCATGCTTATAGATTAGATTTATTTTTTATTTTGTAGTTTAGATTTTTCAATTTATTTTGTAGTTAGATTTTAATTTCTTGTACTATTCACCTTGAGGCTAGAACCCTCTTGGGTTTAATTTTTCTTTTTGTTTATTTTCACTTTCTTTGATTTGCCTTAGACTAGAACCCTCTAGGGAATCACCTTTTTCTATGAAGTGGGTTCAATTCTAGATTACTCATATCTTTAATTGAATCTGTTATCTTTACATTCTTGATTTTTTATTTGTTTCTTGATTTTATTCTTTCTTCTTTCTTGCCTTATTGATCACATTTATTTTTACTCACATCCACTCTCAAACACATTGATCTACACACTATCACTCTCATTATCTCTCCACAATCACATTCACTCATCACTCCTATTTGTCACGCACACAACATAAGAACTGATTTTATATTTTCTCCTACAAAACACCTCCCTCGTGGGATCGATAACTCTTTATACTATAACTTGATTAGTTGTGCACTTGCAACTTTTTGGTATATATTTATGCCGCATCACCACATATAACAACTAAACAGTAATCTTCACAACAGATCAATAACCTTAACAATTAATGGATAACATTAATAATAAAATCATAACCCTTACAAGTTAGTAGTAAAATTCACAACTAATAGCCACAAGTAAACAATAATCTCCACTACTAATAACCACCAGTCAACAGTAACCTTCACAACTGATAGCATTATGTAAACAATAACTTCATAACAGACTAATAACCTTAACAACTAACGCTTAATCTTAACAACTAACATGCCACATGTCACAACTAAACAGTAACCTTCACAATAGATCAATAACATTAACAACCAATGCATAACCTTAACAATTAATGAATTTTCTTGACAACTACAAGCTAACCTTCATAACTTAACAGTATCCTTCACAATTAATACATCATGCAACATCATAAACAACATAAATTTTAGGGTAAAAATTACTTTTTTGTGCTGTCGTATGCTTCTCCTTAGCTCCTCTCTGAAGATCCAGGAGCGTTCTAGAGGCGTCGTTGGTGCCGGTGCTCCCTATAGATCTATGCGTTGGCCCGTCTTTTTGGGTTAAGCTGGACTTGTAGGATTAGAATTACTAGCCGTGATGTCCTCTAAAACACCAGCAATTGATGTGCCAGCTTCAGTCCACTCTACTGTGGTTGAAGGTCTTTTTGAGACGACGTATTGCGACGCGTCGTCGTCTTCACTGAAATTTACAGGGACGATTTCTTTGGGATTTGACTCGCCGATCATTTTTTCGATTATGCTCTAGAGTGGGTTAATTTAGGGCTAGGGTTTTTGCAATGAGGATAATGCTCTAGAGTCGATTTGCTTGGACAGAAGAGAGATGAGTTGGCATATGAATGACGAGGAATAGTTTAGATAAACATGAGGCGGTTAAATTAAAGAATATTTTGTGAAAGTTTTATTATTTTTACACGTCGGGTCACGTGGGGAAGGGTTTGGGGGGCTATAGGAATTTCGTGAAAGTTTTATATTGAATATAATATAATATAATATATTGAACATAATATAATAATTGAATATAATATGCTGTATGTTGTATGCTCTAGATTGTTGTTCCCTTTGTTATTCTTATGCTAGTTACTGTTGTTGCTGTTTCAACTCTCAATTGTCGTCAGTTTTCTATTGAGATGCACATAGAAACGCTACAGAAATCTGGTGGTTCTACCTTACAGGCATAATGTTCATGTTCTGTTTTGGTTTTTTGATACTTGCTTTGCTTGCGCAATATTATGTGCATGTGGGTGACTTGTGTGGAATAGTAAGATGTGAATTGGAAGTAAACTGAATACGATATCGATTTATGCAGTGTGGGTGACTTGTGTGGAATAGTAAGATGTGAATTGGAAGTAAACTGAATACGATATCGATTTATGCAGGGTGTAGTATGATAAATCTTTTCAAAGATGTGAATTGGAAGTAAACTGAATACGATATCGATTTATGCAGGGTGTAGTATGATAAATCTTTTCCTTTTTACTACAAGGGTTTTTTTTTGGACTAAGAATAAATTTTTCATCTTTTTCACCTTATGCTTTACAGGAACAAGTTAGGGTCTATGGAGTTAATACGGGGATTAAAAGATAGCTTTCAGGTAAGATTTAGTGGGGAAAATATAGCTCATGCATGGGGGTTATGTACAATAACCCCTGAAGTTTAGGGGGGTTAATAAAAAGTTGACGGGACTTATTGCAACTCCCCAAAAGATCATAGGGGTTTTCTGTAACTAACACCAGTCATAACATGCGAATGAAAACTAGGACCGAGGAAAAACCGTGCGAGAGCTCAAGTTGTGAACACGTTTTGTGTTTTGCTTTTTGATGTGGGGCCCATGAGCTGGAGAAGTTCTCGTTTCCTGGACACGTTTTGCTTTTGATGTGGGGGCCACGAGTTGGAGAAGCATGCTAAGAGGCCCACTCGCCCGACTTGTGGTTATAAATATCAATGTGAAGCAAAACCTAGGGCGGTGTGCAAGGCAATTAGTTAGCGGCTGCGGCAGAGAGCAAAGTGCACAGGAGTTTAATTAGGCTATGGATGTGCGACGGGAATTTTTTTTTCCTTTTAGTTTTTGCGGCTGCCGTTGAGGAGATTTTGTGCAGTCCCTTTATTTAGGGTTTTGTGCATCTCTTTGAGAGAGTATTTGTGTGAGGGATTTGAGAGTTTGTTTGAGGGTTTAGATTGTGAGTGATTATAAACCCTAGTTGTAATCTCTCCCTCTATTAGTAGATCCCCCCCCTCCTTGCCCCGTGGACGTAGGCAATTTGCCGAACCACGTAAAATTGGTTGTACTGCTATTTGGGTGATTTGTAATAGCTTTTTAGGTTCCCTCGACGCGCAGTCCTAGAGCTGACGAGAGGAAGAGCTAATATCCCACTTTGATGGGATATTAGGCTTCAGATTCTTGTTCCCTTTGAGAAACAAAAATTCTTATTGCGACCTGACTCTGTTGTTGTGCTGCCGAAGTGCTGTCGAAATTTCCACTGCGCGCAACAAGTGGTATCAGAGCCCAGATTTCAGATCTAGGGTTTTTTTGGTGGAGGAAGATTCTTTGTGAAGCTTAGTTCTTGGAGTTCTCGGCTTCGGTGGAGATAGCATTAGGAGTTTCCGTTGGAGATTTCGCTTTCCTCGTGTGGTTTGGAGTTCTCGGCTTCGGTGGAGATAGCATTAGGAGTTTCCGTTGGAGATTTCGCTTTCCTCGTGTGGTTAGAAAATCTATTTGGAATCCAATCTATGGTTCAGTTGGGTGGTTCCTAATTTCTATCAAATTTGTTCTTTCTCTACAATTTGGAGTTAGTTCGCAATGGGAGAAGAAGGTGAAAGTAGCAAATCGATGGTGAGTACAATACAAGTTGGTTTTCAGAACACTAAGATTAGTGTGGTGAAGTATGACGGCAAAATCAACTTTGGTTTGTGGATGAGCGACGTACAGGATGCGCTCAATGCTCAGAATTTGGAAGAGACCATCATGGTCCACGAAAAGCCACCTAAATATGAAGAGGCGTGTTTGGTGGAAAATTTGCAGTAAGAAAATAATGAAAGAACTGTATTTGATTTTTATTCTTTCTAATTTGTTTAGAAAAAGAATGTTTACAACTCTCTCAACTCTCAATTACAATTGGATTTCCGATTACAAAAGAGAAGAGAATGATCGGGATTCTCTCCTTTGTTTAATTCTGGGTTCTTCTTGGTAGCGATGAGATGCCTCCCTCGAATGCTTGCGTCGAGTTTGCTTCTCGTTGACGATCCGACCGTCTTGACTCCCTGGAACAACTGTATTGTCTGGTTGATAACTCTTGACGAGTTTCGTGATTCAGAACAAGTAACAAACTCTAATGATAGAGTTGTTGGAACCGAAAAGAATTCGGTTGATAAGCCAAATATCGATGGTTTAGAGATCCTCCGTTTGTTGATTTCCCAGACTGTGTAAGGAGTCAATCCTCCTTTTTCTGATTCTGGAAGATCTGATCGAAAGATCTTCTCCAAAATCCAACCTCGCCTGAAAGATCCCCTCAACCAAAAATCCGCCCTTGATCTGATTATCAAAAATCCGATCTTTAACTCTGTTGAGTTTGTCGTTATTTATAGGGGATTAAGGGGTGTAACCACCTCCTTAATTCGCTCCTAAGTGGGGCTAATGGGATGTAACCGCCCCTTAAATCACTCCTGAGTGGAGTTGTGATCCCCTCAGATCGTGGGAAACAGTTTTGGGCGTCTAAATGGGGGTTTAGTTACCCCATTAGTCGGGTGTAACAACCCACTAAAGCCACTCCTCAAATCGTGGGTGAAGAACAGCTTCGAAGTTATTACGATCACGTTTGAATGAGCCAGAACCTTGACCTGCGTTCTGGCGGTGATTGAGCTGCGTTTGGCAGCGACTGACGGGCTGCGTTGGGCAGCGATTGATAAGCTGCGTTGGGCAGCGATGGAGCTGCGTTCGAGCTGTGCTTGGCAGCGATTGGAGCTGCGTTCGAGCTGTGCTTGGCAGCGATTGGAGCTGCGTTCTAGCTGTTGATTGTTGTAGTATTTAGATTTCTCTGTCTTTATATATGGATGACACCAAAGACCAGTAAAGAAGGTCTTATTCAGGCCATTTGTGACAATTGAGGCATCTCAATAACGCTCTATCAACTGCAGGTCATGATCTCCACTGAGTGTGTCGAATATCATTACACTGCTCATCAGCACCTCTAATGGTTGCTAATATAATATTAGTCATGTTGTTGTCGCAGCCATCAAGATCAATCATCTCACATAAGAAGCTGCATTCGTGTTTATAGCTGTTGAAGCGGCGTAGGTGATTGAATCGGTGTAGTGTCTTGATGATGGTACGCGGGGAGGACTTCCACGTCTTGGTTTGAAGAGATCGTCGATTTGTAATCCTTTCTGTCAGAGTATTGCTAAAGACTGTCGTTTTGTAATCTTTGCTTTAACTCTTTGACATGTGAAAATCTTCGAATTGTAGCCTTCTGGAAGTCGTCAGATTGTAACTTCCATCATCAGTGTTCGATGGAGACTCAGCTATCCATTGTGATTTTTAGACAGCCTACAGAACCCCCTCCAAAGTTTTCGAAAGTTCGCGGTTGACTGGGACGAATTTTCGGAATACTTTGGATCCCAAAACTTTGCTGATTAAATGTATTCCATCGTAGACTGAGTAGAGCATCTCAGGGTTTTAGGCAAATTTTGTCGACATCCTCCTTCTTGTTTGATTCATCAACAATGGCTTTAGACTTCAGCTTGTATGAACAGACTTTCATCCCCAGCTTAGTCAGGAGGACAGCTTCGAAAGACTCTTCTCGATCAGCTTGTCTAGGGTAGAATGATCTCAGCAGTCTGATTATTGCTTGGAATATTAACCCCTTTGAAGGTGTTATTTATGTGAGTGCAGTCATCAGAACGCATGTCTAAATCATGCGTTCGACTGTTTGACCGTGAGGGTGCGTTTGGTAGTTGAAAAACCCCTCCTCCCCTTCATTTGAAAACGCGAGAATCACGTTTCAGGTGAGATTTTACCTAAAATCTCGTTTCGATTTGACAGCTACAGCTGTTTATAAATAGACCACTGAGGTCAAATCAAAAGGTCATTCGACTTTTCTCCTTTTTTACTCAGTTTCTTAACAGAACTCCTGTTCATCTTCTCCAGCGCTTCAACGGAGGAAAAGATCCGTTCCTAAATACTTCGCCCATCTTCGTCTTCTTCGCCACAATTGCCATGGGGCCTAAGAAGAAAATGGCGTCCAAATCGAAGATCGCCGAAGCTCAGGGTGCTTCTTCGGCTAGAGCCTCCGGGGATGATCAAGTTCTCACGCCTTCGTCGCTAGTTCCTTCAACCAATGGTAAGATTGACCCATTGGAAGTCGATTTGACAGATCTCTCATTTTCGACCCTTGATTGGCGATCCGTATTCCATCTTTAAACTCAAAAGATAATTCTCAGTGTTTACCAATTAAACGTATGGCTAGCTCCATCGTTCCTGAAATTTCAACGTAGGTTCAGACCCTGCGTTTAAAAAATTTTGGACGCAGGTCTGAACCTTGTGTTTAGAATTTTGGATGCAGGTTGAGACCCTGCGTTCAAGACCCCGAACGCAGGTCTGAACCTTGCGTTTAGAATTTCGGATGCAGGTTGAGACCCTGCGTTCAAGACCCCGAACGCAGGTTTGAACCTTGTATTCTTGAGTTAGACTTCTTATGACTAATTTTTCTATTTGCAGTATGCTACTCCAAAGAGCCTCTTTCTTTCAACCACTACTTCGGTCATGCGGGAGGTGCGGAGAAGAATACAATCTTCAGCTTCGCCTTTGAATATCCAGTGTTTCAGAACACCCACAAAGAACGGTCGAAGCTCATCACTCAAGCCTTTCCTGAGACTCTCAGGTCTTTGGTTACAAATGCCAAATTCGAAACCGCAGAGCGTGAGATTTTAAAGAAGCCGTCCTTCCTATTCGGGGATTCTGTAAAAATGGACCCCAAGCGGATGTCCGAGGGGAATTACAAATGGCTGAAGGTAGTCAACAACCGTCGTCTTTTCCTTCCCAATTTGGAGCGGATGTGGCCGATTTCTTATTATCAGTGCGCTTCTATCCCGCGGTCGATGAATTGGGAACTTGTTCAAGACCAAGGCGGTGTTGCTACGGGGCACATCACTCATCGGGGTACTCATCCCGCTGGTTTCAATAATTTCATGGCTTTGAAGCCAGGTTTATTCCAAAAAGAGCACCCTGTCGGAGAGTCTGCTAAGTTAGCGGAGGTGTTTATCAGAACATTTATTTCTGTCAAAGGAGAGTTCCCTGCTCGGGATTTCAGGGCCCCTACTTGGGTTCACTCCAGTGATGCGGACTGGTGGGCCCGGATGATAAATTTCGTCTTGGAGGAACTAGAAGAACCCTTGAGAATTTCGGATTTGAGAGTTCCTATAACAGCCACTCGATACGGTATTCCTCCGTTTTTTTTCTTTTTTTTTGGTGGTGCCCCTTTTTCGCACTCTTCTTTTATAAGGTTAGTTTTTTTTTAATATATATATGTGTAAGTATATATAGTCTTAAAAAAAATTGTGTAAATCAAGATAACTTGAAAAAATATTTTCAACTCTAAGTTAAGCATGCAAAAATTTCATTATTTTTAATTAAAAATCTAAGGTAAGACTTAAGTAAAGTATACTAGTTGAAAAATCATTTCTTAAGAATTTTATTTGGAGTTATCATAAAAGGTGAACTTGAATATGTCACTAACTAAGAATTAGAAAATTTAAAATCTATCAATTTGATCAATTATTACTTAACTCTATTAATTTGGCAAGTGACAATATTTTTATAATTTTTTTTTAACAAAAAGAAAGAAAAATATAACTAAAAAGGTAAAATAAAGAGGAAAATATGTATTTCTCACCCCCACACCTAAATTTTGCATTGTCCTCAATGCAAATTCGCTGAAGCACAAAGTAAAGCAGATAAAATTGAAGAACTTATAGTTGTTCGGTTGACAATGATGATAAGGATCTGCAATTACTGTTAGTATGAGGATGAAGAAATCAAATAAGAGAAAAATTGTAAGTAATTATTTTTATTTTTTTGTTTTTTTTATTGTTTTTTTTTAAAAAAAACAAAAGAAATTTTTTTTTTAAGAAACAAAATGAAAATTAGTTTTTTTTTTATAGATAATGAGGTTCATGAAGAACCAACACCTCTTCCTCTCCGAGCGTAGAAAATTCTAAAAATGGTTTCAGACGTTGACCATTTATTTTAAAAATATTACCATTTTTAGGATTTTCTATCTCGACAGCTCCATGTGGAAAAACTTGTTTAACAAAAAATGGACCAGTCCATCTTGATCTTAATTTTCCCGGAAAAAGATGCAATTTTGAATTGTACAATAAAACTTTCTGTCCTGGAGAGAAATTTTTTCGCAAAATTGATTTGTCATGAAAAATTTTTGTTTTCTCTTTGTAAATTTTTGAGTTTATGTATGCATCATTCCGAATTTCTTCCAACTCATTTATTTGGAGCAATCTGTTCTTACCTGTCGAGTCTGAGTCAAAATTTAACTGTTTTATTGCCCACATTGCTCTATGTTCCAACTCTACTGGTAGGTGACAAGCTTTCCCGAATACCAGTCTGTATGGTGACATCCCCAAATTGGCCTTAAAAGCTGTTCTATACGCCCACAGAGCATCACACAATTTTACAGACCAATCTTTTCTGTTATGATTAACTGTTTTTTCTAAGATTTGTTTGATCTGCCTGTTTGTGACCTCTACTTGTCCACTGGTTTGGGGGTGATAAGGAGTTGACAATTTGTGTGTGATTGAATATTTCCTCATCAAAGCCTTGAAAGAACGGTTACAGAAATGTGTACCGTTATCACTGATGATCGCTCGAAGTACTCCAAACCGGGCAAAAATATTCTCTTTCAAAAACTTAACAACGATCTTGTTGTCATTAGTTTTGCAAGCTACCGTCTCAACCCATTTTGACATGTATTCAACGGCTACTAGAAT
>NC_033796.1:37532459-37544473 GCF_001876935.1 Asparagus officinalis | reverse complement strand
TCATTGTTATATCTGACGGCTTCTAGCTGAAGCTGAGCTATTCCCGCATCGACCCTGCTTTCCAAAGAGGAACTAGAGTCGGAATCACCTGAAATGATTGGGGACTTTCCCTTGTTGACCATGCTGATGGTAACTTCTAGGGGTTCATCATCTCGAGCAATCAATCCTTTTTGGTAGGAACGCCTTGATTTGGGCTTTGTCGTTCCATCGGAGATTCCTTCGAATATCGAGACCCTCTGTGGAGCGGTCTTGGGGCAGCTACAAGCTGATAATACTGCCCTGATAAGTTTGGTACACGGACAGTGAGAATCCGCTTCCCGGGTGTTTCTCTTTCGAGATTCATCCACACCCCCAGCCTGATACGACGTTGTGGTCGGAATAACCTATCGGCTGCTCACATGGGTTCTCAGGTATAACGCGTTCGTTTGTTCGACGCGTCTTCTTCTGAGTAAACATTGCCTTGTTGGCCTCCGCAAGAGTCGCACGTTTGGATTCACTTTTTTGTGAGGGTGAAACCTTAACGGGCTCTTGGTCTTTTGCACGCACCGTCGAGCTGGTTGTTGCAAAGATCGATTTGTTAGGAGATCGTGTACGACCCCCAGTCTGGATGTTGGCTCGAGGCTCCTTCAACGATCCCCAGCTTTCCTTGACAAGCGCTTTTCCTCGATTCTCGGGTAGAGCGTCGATACGGTTGTTCAGAGGATTCTTGAATTTGGGGAGATCCACGCTGAGGTGGGGCTTTACCGAAGGTTCGGGACCTGAAATTGACGAAGGTTGGAGAGCAATATTACCTGCTATTACCTTAGGCGTTGTTTTGGCCTTCGGCATCCAAACTCGTTCGGATTTCGGCGATCTCTTAACGGTCTCTCCCTTTAGCATTTCTCGTGCTTTTTGGACCAGGGCTCGGGCGTGCGCACGCAAGGCGCGGCGCTTCTGGATTCGCTCCTCGAGAGCTAACACATGTAGCCTACATATTCAATATGATAGTTCAAAGCCTAAAAGAGTTTAATTCTTTTAGCGCAACGTTATATGTGAAACGGACTTAGATAATTCACATACTAGCCCGACTCAAACGGTAGTTGGTAAAGGCATATCAAATCCGTTGATGGCTGAGGATTTGCCAAAAATCCTATAAGTATTATGACTATTTATTCTAAACAAGAATGAGTAATCATAATAAAATCTCAATAAAAAAGAAAAGTTCATTGTATTAACCAAAAGAGTTCAAGCAAAGCAGCACAAAAGAAAAGATGCATGTTTTCAAAATTACAATAATTTGTAATGACGGAATTCATCTTCTAATTTAGAAAGCTTTGTCGCGTAAGCCAATTCGAGCTCAGGTATCAGTTTGGCTTTAAATTTTCTTTCATCGATACTTTGAATTCTGGCAACCTCTTGTTCTTTGTCATCAAAAGTCTTGTTCTGGAAATTAAGTTGCCGGAGTATATCCACCTCAGCTTGAGTTACTTCTGCTAGATCAGACTCCAAAAATTCGCAAGCATCCTTAGCTTCGGCAAGTCGTTTCTCTAACTGGGCTACCTCTGTCCGACGTGATTCCAAATCACGATACAGGTCTACCTTGATTTGAGCTTTCTTGGCAGCACTCACCCGGAGTTGATCAATGCGAGTCTTCAGTGTTTGAAGTTCGGATTCAGCGGATTTCTGAGAATCACGCCATGCTTGTAGCCTCAGGTCCATTTCGGAAGCGATGTAAGAAGGTGCGCCATCAACTCGAAAGTTCTGTAACTGTTCAATGTGTTGTTTAAGATCGACCAAATAAGCTTCTATGGAGTTAGATAATTCGGTGCACCCCTGTTCTTTAATTCCTGATACATGGCGATCGAGAGACTTCCTGAAAAGTTCAAATGGTGAACCTTTAAGAAGAATCCGATCGACCATGGCGTTTAAGAAATGAACGAAGCTTTGGACGTCAACACAGAGGGCAGCTTTGTCCGGATCTTCATCTGCCAATAAAACTTGAATCCGCTCGGACAATGAAGAAGAAATAGCTGCAAAGAGAACAAATAAGTTAAGTACAAGAATATGTACGCTCGCTGGAAGAATTCACGACCGAGTTACCTTGGCTTGTTGAGGTCAGAGCAGATTCTATAACAACAGGGATCTGTTCAGGAATAACGATCGTCGGTTGAGTTACTATAGGAGACGGTTGTTCACCTGAAACACCTGATGGCTTCGGATCCAAAGCGACAAAATCTTGAGGAACAAGTTCTGTCAACGAGAAAAGGATGAATGATCACTCCGCAAGTATTAATCCAACTTCAAAGCACGATTAGACAAAACGTACCAAGCTGAGTCGAAGCGGCAGGGGGTTGTTCTCCCGCTGTATCCTTTGACCCTCCTACTTCATGATCCACTAGAGTCGGAGCAGAAAGCACAACAGGTTCAGCTTCGACAATAGCGGAAGTCGGGGGAGCAGTGACTGGTGGTTCAACTTCAGCTGGGGGACTTGCCAAGAGTAAGAAACCCAGACCTTCAGGTTGATCACATTCACCGATGACGGTAGACGCATCAACTTCGTTAGTTGGTCCTACGTCTAAAATTCTTATTTCAGTCCTTCAAGAACAATAACAGATGAAAGTACAGTTGAAAACTGGAGTCTAAAAGGGTATACCTTTTGATGCATCTGCTTCAGCTGAATCAACTCGAGTAGTTGGTCCTGCAGTAGCGGATGGAACCGGATTTGATAGTATATCGGAGATCTCCTGGTGTACATCTTCAGAAATGTCAAGATCGAAGTCTCGCTCATCGAAATCTCCGATACCCATATCATGGGTAAGTTCGATATCTCCCGGTTCGTCGACTGTGATGTCTGTTAAACAGAAGAACTCGTCAACACATATACAAGAACTATCAAAGAATCAAAACAAATAAAGTGAGATTACCTTCAACAATAGTTGCGGGATTAGCAGCGCTACTACCCGCACTCACCTCCTTTAGTTTAACTAAAAGAAGATAAAGCGCACAAGTTAGTAGGAGAGGAACACGTTCTGATTCACTTATCTTCCGAAAATGTCCCCCAAAGGAGAAAACATCAGTACCTGTATCTGCGGTTGGCGAGGTCGATGTGGTGGCTGGAGGAGGAACAATGTCCATATGAAGGGGTTCCTCGTTCATAGCCTTGTGCACTTGTTCAGTGAAGCTAGATTCATCAACATCCATTAAACCCGGAGAAGAAGGCTTGGGCACGATTTCCCCTTCCTCTTCTGATTCAACTGCAATGATAAAAGAATAAATGCGACGCCTTATTCAAAAAAGAAATAAGATAACAGAAAGGAGATGAAGATGAAACTTTACCCCTTTCATCAACTGGAAGATCCTGAGTAAACTTCTCCTCAAATAACGGAGAAAGTTGGCGTTCCCGATGAGCCGTCTTTTTAATCCTCTTCGAGGCACGAGAATCTCGAGGAACCTCGGAGCTTTCATGTCGAAACTTGGTACGTAATTCGGTTCCTTGAGTCGGCTGAGGTTGAACCTCAGAAGGAGCAGTAAGCCGAGATCTTTTCCTGTTAATAAGCGGGGCAACCTCTTCTTCCTCTTCTTCTGCCTCTCCCTCCTGAGAAAGCCATCTCAAGGTCATCTTGTTGGAGGACGACAGGGGAATGTTCTTTTCCTTCATTTGTATACCTTTTGAAGGAGCACCGGGTAATTTGGGCGAAGAAGCTCGACGAGTCCTGTGAGCCACGGGAGACAAAGGTACATCACCCTCTGCGTCGCCTCGGGTCTCATCCTCTTCGCTGGATGTCTCGAAGTCGTCGCTCTCTTCGGAATCAGCTACCTGTTTTCCTTTACGAGAAGACGTAGCGGGCTCCTTTCCTTTTTTTGATACAATTCTCCGAACTACAGCCTCGGATTCCAGTTCGTGGAGCTTCTTCTTCGCAAGAGGAGTATTGGCGGCTAAAATCCACCGGCAGTAGAGGAAGGTTAAGTAAAGACCAGGCTCAGCGACAGGCAAACTAAATCGAGCTCCGGTACAGCCAGCAACATTCCAGAACCAGGCACGTACCCCATCAATAAGGCCTCCGCAGTTTATCAACCATTTATTGGGATTCCCGATATACAATTGATCGTAGCCGAATTGTCGCGCAAAACGGCAAGGAAAATAAGGCTCAATCCTGCAAATGTTCTTCGATCGAAAAACATTATAGCCTGGGCGAATGTTCATGAGCCAATGAAAACTACCCGTATCGAGAGAGGTCCTGTTAGCCCCAGGCATTTCCTCGTCAACAAGCGTGTCATTATAGGCACCAGAAAACCGAGGGAAACACTTATAGAATTCCCAGCATTTGGCATTCTTGAATTGCCTCACACGGTCAGTCCATGGTCGGGAAGGATATAACCACTTACATCCTTCTAAGAGCTGCAGCAAGGGGATTTCTGGATCAGACGCATCAGGCGCTGACATCATGTCCGATCGATGGAGAACTAGCCACGCCATCAAATAGGTGTACGGAAATTCGACGCTCGACAAAGGAATCTTAGTTGAAGGCTCGGCACCCACTTTGGTAAAGGTGTTGGCTAGGTTACGCAAACCGCTATGGAGGTCAGCAATCATAGCAGAAAGAAGAGATAACCTGCCTCTGACAACTAGTTGCACGGCGGGAAAGAGAACTTCAAGAGGAAGCGCCTCAGAAGACTGATGCGGCACTACACATCTCTTTAGCCAAATGGCCAGATAACCGGAAAGAAGAGTTGCAGGCTTCATTCTCTTTGTGGCTTGCCACAAGAAAGTGTTGAACTTGGTGCCCTTAAGAAAACCACCTTCAGATGACTCAGTTCTGTAAGACTGAGCATTAATCTTCGTGATTAGCTGGTTGACGTCAGAAGGGGTCAGAATCGGTGATTCACAGACTTCTTCACCGGTCGGGCTCTCAAGGTTCTGAAATAGGTAGTCGGCGAACTGTTTTAAACTGACTCGAGCCGCCTTCTTACTCTTCACTTCAATCTTGGCTATCGCTATCTGATAATGACAAGTTAACTCCCAGAGGATGTCATAAGCAGGAGAGCAGGCCTTCTTCATTTTCATCAACTGACGATTATTAGGAAAATATTCTTGGTAAGGAGTATTCCCCAATGGCAATCCGGATACCTTCATCATTTCGTGGAGCGGAAGCCCTAATTCCCCATACTTGGTAAGAAAGGTATTGGTCTCCGGAATATAAGACTCGAACAAAGCCATAAAATGATCTGCACTCACTGGGAGACCATGCATACTAGCTCGGATTGGAGCATATAATCCCAAATCCCGCAACTCCTGATCCCAACGATGGAGTACGTATTTGGTCATCCTAGCCCACCATTTGTCAGGAAGAGAATGAACCCATCCATAACACCTGAATCTTGGAATGGGAAGTTCTCGACCAACCCGAGCGAGCCTATTCTTTACGGTGTTGGCCCTTATCATCAGTTCGTTTTGGGGCCCACCATCTGGTCCAAATATACCAGGGTGAAGACCACGAACATCAGGCCTACCGACAGAGCCAGGAGCGCTAATGTCTTTACCAATGTAGCCACAATGAACGTGCTCATGGTCTTCTGTCAAGCGCCACGTCATTTCCCTCGAAACAGCCAAATTCCTCAATTGCAGAAGGGAGTACTGTCGAGGGAATGGAGGAAGGAATAAAAAAGAACCTTCATGTTCATTCAACCAGATTTCAGAGCCAAGGCAAAGTTTGTCTGGATCTTCTACCGAATCTCCGAACAGATAATCAGTCTTCTTCAACGGTTCAGTAGAATCTCGAATTGGAGTTAGGGGTGAATCAGTCAAAAGAGCGCGCAGGGTACGACGACCTCCCTCACGAACCAACTCTGGAATACTATTATCACGACCCTCACTAAACTGGCGGGCTTCTCTAACCAAGAAGTCGCCGTTGAAAGAGGCATGAAGAGTACCGCTTTGACCTGGATCCTCTCTATCAGAGAAGGCCACAGAAGGAAAGGGGACTGCAAAGAAAGGTTGGAAAACAGTTGGACCAAAAAGGCTAACAGGCGAGAAAACCCGCACTAAGCAGCCGCGACAGATGTGGCCGTCGCGCGTTACCGCGGCAGCATACACTGTCGCGTTCAGGCGCGACAGCACGAGTTGCCGCGGTAACTGAGCAGCGGCCTTTGATATTGAAAAGACACGAGTTCGACGAATACCCGTGTCTTAACTGTGGTACATGCCTTGATTGAACAAGGTATGTGTTTTGAAGCGTCAATCCCCTCGGTGGGGGATGTCAACTCTTCCCGAATGCCTCTCAACGGAGACAAACGAGGTTATATGCACAAAATCAATAATTTCAGACGAAGAGAAGTTGAAGAAGCTTACCCCCCAGAGAAGGAATGGCGGTCTCGACCTCATCAGGAGTTGGTGCTGTTGATTTCCCCTTCGAAACACGAGATTTCTTCGGAGACATGATGAAAACTGTCTAAGAAACAAAAATAATTAGGGTTTTGGTAAAATCCCAAATAAGATACCAAAATCAAACTCCACAACACAACCTAAGGGTGCGGTCTTACCAAGGATCAAAGTGAACAAAGGCTGGAAGATGAAAAGACCGGAGAAAAGGCTCGAAATCAGGAAAAAACCCTAAACCCTAGATCTTAAAACCCTAGGTTTTGTTTGAGCAAACGCAAAGATGAAGAGGTGGAAAGGGGAAAAACCAGAAAAAATCCTTTTATAGGGTTTTGGAAGAGGTTTCGAACTCAAAGAGGCGGGGAAAGGTGACCCGAAGAAGCCCAAACGTCAGAGTTATAATCTGACTGGCCGAAGCGCTGCGCGGCACTCGACACTGTCGCGCTCGAGCGCGACAGTCTATGTTGCCGCGCTAAAGCGCGACAGTGTAAGCTGCCGCGGCAGCTAACACACCATGGTTCACTCTGGCATGTATAAATACTGTGCATGCACGATAATTCTTCGACGTTTGAACACATACATCTCTTGCTGTATTTGGAATACACATCTGAACACTCCGATGAGTATATGAGTATAAACTGCATCTCCTTGAACCTCCCAACGGGTACATGAGGTTAAACTGTTTCCCGAACACTCCAATAGAGCATATGAGTATAAACTATTTCTCCATTCTTCAACAACAGTTCTGATTCAAGACTTCGACGACGGGCACGCGATAAACGCAGCACCGGAGGAATCTTAGCTATTCTACAAAGCATTGAGTAGACTAAGAGATAAAGAAGTCAAGGATTGAAGCCATTCACAGACCATTCTACGCAATTTCCTCAACAAAGAACTGGAGAAATTGCAGGGAAAGCCTATCATATCCAAAGTGTCCCAGACTCCTCTCTAAAAGAAATGATGAGTCTGAGATACTTTGGAGGGGGTATCTGTAGGCGTCAAAAATGCTTATAGACATTCAAACACCATGCAAGACAACATAGAAGAACGATATACACGTCATCAGACAGCACTGTGGCGCTGCAGCCAATGGTGTCGCGGCTTAGGCGCGGCAATCCAAAGCGTCGTGGCTAAGGCGCAGCAGACCAAGGCGCCGCGGCTATAGCGCGGCAGACCAAGGCGCCGCGGCTATGGCGCGGCAGACCAAGGTGCCGCGGCTTAGGCGCGGCGGCCTATAGTGTCGCGGTTGTTATAAGAGGATGACGTGGCAGTTATAAGACAGTTATTTGATGATTTTTTGAAGTCCACGTGGCAGCATATCAAAGATAGAACGTGTGCTGACGTGGAAAAGCGGTTAAACCACGAAAAAGGTGGTTAAAGTTCGTGGGAGAGTGGTTTTGAGCACGATGGAACGTGCTCATAACCGTCTCTTTGGCCGCGGCAGCCTATACTGCCGCGCCAATAGCCGCGGCAGTGTAGACTGCAGCGGCCAAAGAGAAAACGGCCAGTCAGTTATTTCGCCTCCGTTTCAACTGTGGTGCACTGAGAGCCCTATAAATACCTCCCTAGGCACGAATTAAAGGACAGAGAGCATTTTTGGAGCAGAAGATACTTGAGTCTTTGGTGATTTTGAGAAAGAAAGAGAGAATTTTCACCCTCTGACAAGCATCATTTGGTGAATCCTAGAGATCTAAGCTCAGACTTGATCTTTGGAAGAACGGACATCTTACATCGATAAGATATTCGTTTTCAAATCTTTACTTCGATAAACGAAGGAGAGATCCTTAAACAACCTCTCGATCTACGAATCGGTGGTCCACGAACTAAAGCATTCCCGGCACAGGCAAAGTCCCACAAAAGCAGGAGTTGATAAACAATTTCTGTGTTATTTTCTCGAGAGTTGTATTTTCTTTTATTTTCATTGTAATTCTTTGTAAACGATCGAAGTTTTAATGGAATCTGCAATGGAAACAACTTTCGCTGAAAACAACCCCCAACGTCGTTGTCTTCAATGGGGTCACCCTCAGCATTCTAGTCAATGGGAGGGTTATCGGCATTAAGTTGTTCATCCACATCTGAATCACTACCTGCTTGGTTAGCAATTATTCGACGACTAGATTCACCAAGTTGATTGGACAGAGTCTGAATCTGTTGGTCATGCTCTTCCTTCATCCGTATCATGGTTATTTCCAATTCGAACTTGAAGTCCTCTTTTTGCTTAGCCAAAGCATCCTCAATGATTTTGGTCATTTGCTTGGTATTAATCATGAACACTTCCCGAGCTTGTCCGGGACTGGATACAGTAGCGTCTGAAGTGACTACAGAGTTGGCATCTGATGCTTCATCATCTGAGGATAATCCTCTATTCATCCTCAGATAGTCCCTACGTCTAGTAGTCCCTGCGTGTAGCTGAGTTAGACGATACGATATGAGGGGGTCTGAACTAGAAGGTCGAGTCGACTTTCCCTTATCATCCATGTTAATCGTGACTGCGGATTGAAAAGCGACTGAAGAGTTAGCATCTGATGCTTCATCATCTGAGGATAATCCTCTATTCATCCTCAGATAGTCCCTACGTCTAGTAGTCCCTGCGTGTAGCTGAGTTAGACGATACGATATGAGGGGGTCTGAACTAGAAGGTCGAGTCGACTTTCCCTTATCATCCATGTTAATCGTGACTGCGGATTGTTTTGGTTCGACAGCTTCTAGCTGGAGTTGAGACATTAGTTGGGCTATTCCTGAATTGATTATTCTTCCTAGAGAAAAGTCAGGGATAGAACCACTTGAAACAATTGATGACTTTTCCTTATTGACCATGTTGATAGTAACTTCTGAGAGTTCATCATCTTGAACGACCGATCTTCTTTTGTGAAAATGCCTTGATTTGGGCTTCGACGCTTCAGTGTAGATCCTTTCAAATACTAAGACCCTCTATGAAGCGGTCCTGGGGTAGCTACACGCTGATAATACAGTCCTGATAAGTTTGGCACACGGACAATGAGAGTCCATCTCCCGGGTATCTCTCTTTCGAGATCTATTCGTACCCCCAGCCCGATAGTACAACTCATCGGCATAATTACCGAAGCAACCTATCGTGTGTTGGCATGACTTCCCAGGCATAACATCGTCGTCGTCAGACGAAAATGTTTCCTTCTGAGAATTTGATGTATTGTTACCGCTCTTAAGAGTCGCATGTTTTGAGCTACGCCTTTGTGAGCACGGGACCTCAACGGGCTCTTGGACTTTGACACACAGTCCGAGGTAGTCGGTTACTAGAAATTTTCCTTTATGAGAAGGCTCCAAGTTGTTGTGAGGGTGTGTGCGACCCCTACCTTGATGAGTTGCTCGGGGTTCCTTTACTGGGCCCAAGCGTTCTTTGACCAAAACTCTGCATTGATCCTCATGCAAAGGACCTAGGCGTTCCACCATTATCATTTTGAATCGGGGTAAGTCTGTGTTGTCGTGGGACTTCACCGAAGGTACGAGATCAGTCGAAACAGGAACGGAATTCACCGGAGTCAGAAAATAGGTGCGGGACACCTACTGGCTCGGCCCAGGCGTGGGTCACCTTGGGGTGACTCGCACTTGGCCAGGTCACATTAGGGTCACTCGCTAATGGCCGGGTCATCTATGGGTGACCCGCAAGCTGTCGGGGCCGGGTCATCTATGGGTGACCCGCAACCTGTCGGGTCACCTCGTGGTGACCCGCTGCTGTTCGGGTCACCTTGGTGTGACCCGTGCTTTGTCGTTATTTTGACTGTCGTTTCGGACTTTGGCCTCTAAGTTTGATGTCGTATTGGTTGTTTCTTAGCTATGTCCTTCTTCTACATCTTTTGTGCCTTTTGCGCAAGAATTCATCCGTGCGCAAGCAGTGCATGGCGTTTCTGGATGCGTTCCTCAAGAGTTAAATGAGTCCTTTTGACTTGTATCCATTCACTTTTTAATGATTTGGAGGAGGGGGTATTTGCTCGCTGCTGGAACACTTTGTGCCTTATGAGTTTCAGATCTGCATCGTAGCAGATCCCATCAAAAGGCTTCAAAGCCTTGGCGAATTGGCGCGTGAGGCGTTGGCGTTACCTTTGGTGTGCCCTCTTTGATAGGGTTATCGCGAATCCATCGGTTATCTCCTTGATTGAGGAGTTTAGATCTGAAGCTTTAGCCGTAGGGATGTTGGAAGGTATGACCGCAACGACAATGGGGGCATTGATCTTCTTAGGGTTGCAAGGTGTTGAGAATCTGGAGGAGGAGGACGACAGATACTCCTCGAACTTAGCCTGGTTGAGCTCGTACTCGACCTCTACGTCAACCGAGATCCGGATTCGAGGTTGTGATACATCAGCCTTCGTAGAAAGACTGTTGGCTCCCACTGTGGTCGCCAGCGTGTTTGGGTCAGAAATTGCTATTTTCATTATCTTGAATCTATTACAACTTTAGTCGTTACAATAAACTTAAATAAATAAAAAGTTAATCTTTTTATAAGATCTTCTTATACAATGAAAATATAAATATTACAATTCCTTCAAACAACACACAACAACAATTTATTTCCTATTGCTTGCGAGGGAACTTTGCCTGTGCCAGATACACGTTAGTCCGTGGACCATCACGGATCAGATCTGGTTGATAGAGTGATTATCAAAAGCTCTTACTTTATAAAGGAAGTAATTGCTGAAGTGATAATCTCGACCAAGCGAGATTACGACTCTTCTCGAGATTAAAACTAAGTTTGATCCGGAGGAAACGTGGAACGAGTCTCAGATCACTCGAAATACACTCTTTATGCACAGAAAATCACTAAGATCTAGCTAACCCTTTCTGAAATTCATGGCTCTTGGCTCTGTAATTCAACAGCACCTTGCCCTCTTTGATTATAATTCACTCCCTAAGAATGGGGGCCCTAGGCTTGTATTTATAGATCCTCGGATGCGGTTATTTGAATGAGAATGAGAGATTTGACCTTATCTTCAGTCAATAACGACCTATCCACATTTAGATATGATATCTAAACAGTTAGAGAGGTTCTGGAACTGAAGAAACCGATCGAAACAGCCTAAAACGTGTTTTTGACGCTATGGGCAGTTCTGGGCGTGGGACAGACCAAGGTGACCCGTGCGTGCGTGGGTCACCAAGCGGTGACCCGCTCGGCCGCAGGTCACCGGGCTGCGGGTGCGGGTCACCAATTGGTGACCCGCATGAGCGCGGGTCACCAAGTGGTGACCCGTGCGTCACGTGAGTTTCGAGCTTTTTTGAGCTTTTCGGTGTTTCCCGACTTTCTCAGACTTGTACTTTCTACCGTTTTGTGTATTTGGTCATCTTGTTAACTTTTACGCTTCGCTAACTTGATTTATACGCTCGTTAGCTTCTTTACGGCACATGGAGCTAGCCGACAAGCGTGTGGGTCACTCAGATAATCTTTCTTGACTCGGATGATGACGTTCATTGTCTTCACTTTGTCTCGAGCTATGTGCGGTAACCTATAAGCATTTTTAGATGCCTACAATAGTGCTCGTTAGCTTCTTTACGGCACATGGAGCTAGCCGACAAGCGTGTGGGTCACTCAGATAATCTTTCTTGACTCGGATGATGACGTTCATTGTCTTCACTTTGTCTCGAGCTATGTGCGGTAACCTATAAGCATTTTTAGATGCCTACAATAGTG
>NC_033796.1:37530103-37531106 GCF_001876935.1 Asparagus officinalis | reverse complement strand
AGCCGATAGAAATAGAATTTGAATTGTGTGGATACAATGTTAAAGGACCCGACATTATATCTAAACTTCAGAGTTATGATGTAACATTTGATACCGAATAATATAGACCTTTATATTAATTAGCCGATAGAAATAGAATTTGAATTGTGTGGATACAATGTTAAAGGACCCGACATTATATCTAAACTTCAGAGTTATGATGTAACATTTGATACCGAATAATATAGACCTTTATATTAATTAAAGAAACCCTCTATTGAACCTCCTAAAAGGGAGGAATTGTGATATTTCATGTGCTAGTCTTGTTGAGCCGATAGAAATAGAATTTGAATTGTGTGGATACAATGTTAAAGGACCCGACATTATATCTAAACTTCAGAGTTATGATGTAACATTTGATACCGAATAATATAGACCTTTATATTAATTAAAGAAACCCTCTATTGAACCTCCTAAAAGGGAGGAATTGTGATATTTCATGTGCTAGTCTTGTTGGGAGCGAGGGACGTCAACTTGACCGCTTGTGGAAGCTAAATCACCGAGAGAGAGAACAACAAGCAAAAACGCATACACAGATAAAACACTAAGTAAATCAAATGAGACAACATATTTACATGGTTCGGCAAACTTGCCTACGTCCACATGAGCTGCACGGATAATTTCTTATTTAACCATAAGAAATTACAAACTTGTAAAGAGAAGATCTCAAACTTAAGATTTCTTAAATGGATGTTAGTCTACACTGTAGCTACAGTGTAGATCTCTCTCTCTTAACTCGCCCTCTTTAATTACTTAACTTCCCCCTCTTTAATTCCTGAGAGCTGGGACAAATGGGAGCTCAAAATCGCAAAGGGAAAACAAATTCCGCCGCCAAGAAGCTCCATTGAGAAATCGCTCAAGCTCCGCTCACTCAAATCGTGTGAACAAGCTTTCCCTTTTATAGGGAAACCCTAGGGTGAGCAGCCACGCTACAGCTAGATTCCACCCGCAGGCGGGCTCTCCA
>NC_033796.1:37510199-37530093 GCF_001876935.1 Asparagus officinalis | reverse complement strand
TCTCCACGATCTATAGGCGGACCCTCACCCGCACCGCAGGAGAGCTTCCCCTCATGACATCAGGTGAGCTTCCAACGCTTCACAGGAGAGCTTCCAACGCTCCACAGGCGAGCTCCCTCGACACGCCTCCTCACCCGCATCCCATACAGGTGAGCCTCCTTGCTTTTTCAGGTGCGTTTTCTTCAATTCTCTACCTCGTACAATATTTGATAAACCTTAAATTTTGGACGAACACCGCGAACGCCAAACATGCCAAACCTGTTGCACCATTATACCATGGTTGCTAATATACCCTCTAACCGGGATCAAGCTAATCATAGTTCTGCATGTTACCCTCTTGGGTAGATCAACATTGGCTGATATGAAGCAAGTCCAAGTAATACTAAAACTTGATACATGTTACTACTTTGGTCAACATGTCTGCTGGGTTCTTATTTGTGTACACCTTCATGAGAAAAATATAACCTTTCTTTATGACATCCCACACAAAATGATACCTAAAGTTGATATGCTTGGTACGAGCATGATGAACTTACTTCTTAGCCAAATGAATCGTACTCTGACTGTCGCACCAAAAGTTTGCGCAATCCTGCTCAATCCCCAAATTATCTAACAGACCCCACAACCATAATACTTCCTTTACTCCCTCTACCATGGCCATGTACTCAGCCTTTGTAGTAGAAAGTACCACTGTAGTCTGTAATAGCGATCGCCAACTAACTGGAGCATCATGTATTTTGAATACATAACCAATAATAGATCGCCATCTGTCTAGATCGCCCGCATAATCAGAGTCCACAAACCCATTAATCTGACATGTATCTCCATCAAAACACAGATCCGTGTCAGCAGTATCCTTTAAGTACCTCAGGACCTATTTCACTGCTTCCCAATGTGCCTTTCTTGGATTCGCCATGAACCTACAGATAACACTAACCACCTATGAAATATCTGGACGTGTATACACCATTGCGTACATCAAACTTCCAACTGCACTAGCATAAGATACACCCTCCATGTGTGTCTTCTCTTTCACTGTAGTGGGAGAATGTTTACCTGAGAGTCTGAAGTGTGGAGCCAATGGAGTCACCACCGACTTAGCACTTTGCATCACAAACCTTACGATAACCCGCTCAATGTAGCCTTTCTGACTAAACAACAATCACCAATTTACTCGCTCTCTTCTAATCTCTATTCCCAGTATTTTCTTAGCAGCGCCCATATCTTTCATCTCAAACTCTTTACCAAGTTGAGATTTCACCCTATCTATCTCCACCTTGCTTCTCGAAGAAATAAGCATATCATCCACATACAAAAGAAGATAGATATAATCACCTCCACGAAGCTTCCGAATATAGACACAACAGTCATAATCACTTTTGGAGAACCATGCTTTAGCATGAAGGAGTCAAATTGCTTGTACCACTACCGAAGAGATTGTTTCAATCCATAAAGTGATTTCCTCAAGCGACATACCTGATTCTCCTTATTCTTAACCTTGTAACTCTCAGGCTGATGCATATAGATTTCCTCCTCCAAGTCTCCATGCATGAAGGCCGTTTTGACATCGAGTTGTTCTAGCTCAAGATCACCATGAGCAACAGTACTCAATAGCACCCGAATAGAAGTGTGTTTCACCACTGGAGAAAAATCTTATTGTAATCCATACCTTCTCTTTGTGCAAACCCCTTAGCCACTAGTCTAGTCTTGTACCTTATACCTCTAAGCTCAGAAGGATTTTCCTTTCTTTTGTACACCAACTTATTACCAATAGCTTCCTTCCCTACGGGCAATGAGACCACCTCTCATGTTTGGTTCTTCCGAAGAGATTCCATCTATTCTTCCATTGCAGCTAACCAACTCTCACTATCCCTATCGCGAATAGCTTCTTTGAAGGTGACCGGTTCATCATTCTCCACTGAGAGTGCGTACTTAATTAAATTTATCTATCCATAATGCTTCAGAGGCTGATCTGATCCCAGCTTCTTAACATGCTTGTATGCTTGCCTTGGCCTAGTGGAATCCAAACTATATTCGAGCTATTGTTGTTGTAATACTTGTATATTTTTTTGCTGAACCTCCTCTTGTTCAAGCTCATCATCTTCATGATCCTCCTCTTGAATATGACTAGAACCTGGTTGGTCTTTAGGTTCTATTTTAATCATATGGGACTTAGAAGTCCCAACAGTCCTAACATCACTGTTCTTGGATGCTTCTGGCAATCATGGATTTCTCATCAAAGGTAATATATCTACTGATCATGAATTTAGAATCTTCTGTACACCACAGGCGATAGACTTTTACGCCCTTTGCATACCCTAAGAATATTACCTTCTTAGCCCTCGTGTCAAGCTTTCACTCGTTGACGTGATAGTATGCGGTACATCCGAAAATCCTGAGCCTATCATAATCTGAATGTTTCCCTGACCATACCCGATAGGGTACATCACCATCCAATGTCAAATGTGGAGATCGATTCACTATGTAACAAGCTGTAGCAACCACTTTTGCCCACCATTCTTTGCCCAAACCAGCATATGATCGCATACTCATTGCTTTCTCCCGTAATGTATGGTTTAGTCTATCTGCGACTCTATTCTGTTATGGTGTAGACCTGACTGTCCAGTATCGAGCAATACCCTCCTGATCACAGAACTCTTTGAAGGCACCATCTGTATACTCTATACCGTTATCAGATCTCAGTGTCTTCAATTTCTTGTATGTCCTATTCTCAACCATTGCTTTCCACTTCTTGAATGTCTCGAATACCTCATTCTTATGTTTAAGAAAATAAATTCAAGCATACCTTGAATGATCATCTATGAACGAGATAAAATACCTGGAACCACCCTTGGAAGTTGTTTGAGCCAGACCCCAAACATTTGTATGCACATAGTCTAATATACCTCTAATCTTGTGCTTGCTTCTCAGAAACTGAACCCTGTGCGCCTTTCCATACACACAATGCTCACAAAAGTTCATACAATGTTTCTTCATGTTCTTCAGCAAACCTCCCTTACCAAGCAGATCTAGACCCTTCTCTGATATGTGCCCAATCCATCTATGCCATAACCGAGTATGCTCACATAAGTCTCCACCATTTCCACCAGTTCTAACTGCTGCATCTCCTGTCACTGTCGTACCCGAGAGAGTATATAGATTACTGTGATGAATACCCTTTATCACTACTAATAAACCCCGAACAACCTTCTTTACTCCATTCTCTGTTATAATCTTGCAACCACCAGAGTCCAAAGCACTAACTAAGATAAGATTCTTCTGCAAGCCGGGAACGTGCCTTACGTTTGTTAAGGTTCTGATTACTTCATCATGCATTTTGATTTTTATATCACCAAGTCTCACCGTTTTACAAGCATGGTTATTCCCCATCAATACGATTCTACCATCAATGCTTCTATATGTAGTAAACCACTTCCTATTTGGGCACATATGGTAAGAGCAATGCGAATAAAAAATCCACTTACCGGACATATCTTCATCACCCGTAATAACGTAGCATTCATTATCGCTCCATTCATCCGAGACGTAATTCGCCTCTTCCTTGCCTTCTCTTCTCTCAATTTTATTGTTGTTATTTTTCCCACCTATTCTATTGTTATGATAATTAACCTTGAAATGCCCAAGCTCACTACATTTAAAACACGGTCTTCCTGTAAGAGGTCTTGATTTCGATCTAGACTTTCCTCCCTTGCTTTTTTCTCACTCATTGCCCCTTCCTCTTACAAACAATCTTTGTGGTTTTCCTTGTTACCACTAGTAGCCATGTCACTAGTTGTAATTTTCTAAAGATCATCCGCCAGAAGCTCCGTTCTAGTCTCATCCATCTTTAAATTATCATCTACAAGCATCAATATTTGTATCAGGTTCTCATAAGACTTCGGTAAAGAAAAAAGTAGCAGAAGTGTTTGATCCTGATCTTCTACTATCACATCAATGTCCTTCAAATCCGATATGATCCTATCGAACTTGTTGATGTATTCCCAGATTGACGAGCCTTCCTCCATCTTATAAGTATACAATTTAGATTTCAAGTAGATCCGATTTGTTAGACTCTTTGTCATGAATGTACTCTCTAACGTTGACCACACACCCGCAGTCGTTTCCTCTCCATCCACCAAGAAAGCAACGTCCCTCACAAGGCATAGGATAATTGACGCTAGTGCTTCGAGATCTAACTCTTCTCAATCCTCATCTGACATATCTTTGTGCTTCTTTTCTCTTCCTGCTAAAGCCTTGTGCAATTTCTATAAAATTAGCGAATTTTTCATCTGCATCCTCTAATAAAAAAATCATTCTTCCCAATAAACTTTTCGATCTCATACGTTTTAACTTTAACTGTTTTACTTGTAGACATTATTCTCCACTTGTATTAATAAATCCGCTTCTCTTAGAAAATTTTAACAAATACCTTGTGTGCACCACACAATAACCAAACACCACCTCAGATCAGAAGTTTTACCACCACTAATTTGAATAAGAGGCTCTGATACCAATTGTTGGGAGCGAGGGACACTCACTTAGCCGTGAAAGCAAATCAACCCGAGAGAGAACAACCAACAATAATGAATACACAGATAAAATAGTAAGTAAATCAGACGAGATAACAGATTTACGTAGTTCGGTAAACTTGCTTACATCCACGAGAGCCGCACGGATAATTTCTTATTTAGCCATAAGAAATTACAAACTTGCAAAGAGAAGATCTCAAACTTGAGATTTTTCAAATGGATGCTAATCTACACTATATCAACAGTGTAGATCTCTCTCTTAACTCCCCCTCTTTAATTACTCAACTTCTCCCTCTTTAATTCTTGAGAGCTGGGACAAATGGGAGCTCAAAATCGCACAGGGAAAACAAATGGTGCCGGCAAGAAGCTCCGCTCACTCAAATCGCGTGAACAGTGTTTCCCTTTTATAGGGAAACCCTAGGGCGAGCTCTAGCGAGCTCACCCTCGCCTCTCCACGATCTACATGCGAGCCCTCACCCGCTCCGCAGGCGAGCTCCCCCTCGCGACATCAGGCGAGCTTCCAACGCTCCGTAGGCGAGCTCCCCCTCGACTCACCTCCTTGCTTGCATCCCAAGTAGGCGAGCTTTCTCGCCTCACGCAGGCGAGCCTCCTCGCCTCTTCAGGTGTGTTTTCTTCAATTCTCATTTGGTTTGGTGGTTACATAGTACTCTACAAATATATTTTAATTAAAGTTAAAAAGTAACAATCTATTTGTTTTCAAGAAAAGTGAATTTATATTTTATTTAAGTATTATAATTTCTTTGACTTCCACCAGTATAAACTAAATAGTCCTATATCTAAATAGATGGCCCATATCCTTTTATCATTTCTTTCATCTAGCTAATGTAAATAAATTATTCTTTTAAGAGCTATATGATATGTAGTAGTACACTGTGTGCAAAATTCTTTATTCTTCCAAATCCAGCACTTTTTGTCAAAATCTTATCCCACGTGGACTCTCCAACATCAGTTTGCATCTCAAAAATGCACCGACCATGCTTTAGCTGGTTAAGGTACAGACATTTTGCACATGTTGAGATTACGTTGCCTTAAAATATCATCCTTGGACATACTTTTCCTCTTTTGTAGAAGATGTTCTATATTCCAGATGAAGGAACAATACTTTGACTGTTATTAATAAGTCATTTAGGATAAAGTAATACTAAAAATAGTTGTTTTAATACTTTTTTGAGTAGATTTTAGGACGCTGACTTTGTGATTTGTGAGGGCTTACCGAAACCCTTGTATTAAATGCATGGTTATGTTATTGCACATTCTGGATATGGCCCCTATAATGTTATTTCTAGAAAAAACCTATTATATGTGAGATAAATTAAGAAGTAGAACTCTAGCTAGCATTGAGTATAAGTTTGAAGGCTATTGTTATATTGTAACATGTCATAATAGGCAAATTCCCCAGGATAACCAAATATCAATCACACGAGAGCAGTAAAAATAACAAGAACACACGAACACAAAGATATATGTGGTTTGACTTGTAGCCTACGTCCACGAGCGAAGGAGGAGAAAATCTTTACTAATTGTGAGAAATACAAAGTAGAATCTCTCAATCTCTCAATCCCAAATCACACCTCAAAAGCCTAATACAACTCTCAACTAAAGGAACAAAATAGAAGAATGTCATATAGACTTCACAAAAGAACTCACTCTTTTTGATTGATGCTCTGAAGATTGATACATCTAATTGGCTTAAAAGACTGTTCTTATATAGCCTTGAAGATCCCAACTCCTTGCTGTCTAAGGAATAAGAGTTCTAATAGAAATAGAAGTCCACATGTCCTAAAACCCAACAAGAGTCCAAGTAGAAATAAACATCTAATATGATTGGTTGTGCAAAGTCTAATCTAAGTAGGACTCTCGATCAAAACAAACATACCTAAAAAAGAAACTCTCAAAGCAATATGGATTTGAGTATTTGAGACAACCTATAACAAATCTCCATCTTGACTCATATGCGTAGAAGATTTCTCACTTCAAAATAAGCTAACATACTCCACCTTCTCCAATAGCCCCGCAGGGCATCTACGTGTGTCACGTATCGATCAAGTCCAAGCTTGGCTTTAACTTGCTAACTGAAAGAGACCTCCTCAACAAATCGACTGAATTGTCCGCACGACGACCGTAAATATTAGCGAACTCATCACTTGAAGTAGCTCCTGAATAACTGAAGGGCACATAATTGCCAACCGACAATGCATAAGCTACCGTATCTTCATATCTTCGTGGTGGTCGAATATCTCGTCTAAACCGATCTCTAGCAATAGTGTATTTCTGCTCTTCTTGCAGCTGCTAAGGTGCTTCATCTACTTGAACAGGATCTGGCTACTAAACTCCTGTAGTCTTATCTTGCTGAAGAGCTGAATCACGAATTTCTAACTTCACCTTATGTCCTGTAGTGCGCGTCTTATCAACAATTGAAACTAATGACTTTTCTGGTGGAACATAGCAGATTTATAAAAAGTAACATCATGGCTAATAATAAGCTTGGAGGCAATTTCAGCTACATGAGGCATCAAGCAGGCCACTTCCTCAGCTCCAAGAGCCTCCCTCAATCTTTATTGAGGCCTAGCAGTACAACTGACCTCGCGGCCTTTGCGTCCCTCTTGCGATTTTCCATCAGCGGAAGAGCAAGAGGACTCGCCCTCTCCAGATCGCCAGTGGAAGATAAGATCATGGACAGGCCCACCATTTGGAGAGACGCATCACTGAATAGATCGTCCCTCTCCCCGTGACCCGACATAAGAGTGGACCCTCTCTAAGACCCCATCTCCAGATCGCTAAGGGCAACCGTCCTTAACGCGTCCCTATTCACCTCCGACCAAGTTGAGCAGGCAAAGATGTGGTCAATATCGTAGACCCACACATACCTTTCTCTCCCGCCCTCGCTTAACTCTGAAGAGTCAGAGACAAGCTGGAAATCACCACTGTAGTGGTAAAAGTAGTACGGGTCCTTTTCTGTGTACCCAATGCTAACTAGATGACCGAGCAATCTCATGCTCGACTGTACTCCCACATGGTGGCAGATTATTATAAAAGCCACCAAAGCCCTACCGCACCTGGGTAAAACTGGGAAGGGGAAAAACCCAAAGCAGCATGTACCTTCCTAATGAAAGGATGAAGAGGCATCCATAAGCCTTGTTCCAAATGGGCAAGATATACAAGCACTCGATTCTCGTCGTGCCTATGCACCGGCTCGCTCCTCTTGGGTGCTGCCAGTGTAAGAGACTTAAGGATATCATAAAGCTCATAAAGCCTCTCCATGTCATCTATACAGACTCTTGAGCGAATGAGGTTCAGAAGAGCAAGATTTTCCTCGTTACGGCCAGTGGTCGAAGCTTGAGAAGTCATTAAGAATATTTCCGCTCAAAGCTTAGAAGACAAGTTTTCAAGAGCAAAAGTTTGTAAAGGGAGTTTATCAGGCTTGACAAACTATTTATAGCATTCTGGAGAGCCACGTGGGTTGGTCTGAAGGCACAAGGTGTTTCAAAATAAACTTATGAGATCTACCTTGGAATCTCAACCGTTTTATTCAAAACACAAAGCATAGCCTCTTTACTTCCCCACATCTTGACGCTCGAAAAGTGGAATGCCCCCTATTTACTCCATGATGCTTCGATTCCTGGAATGATGATTCAAATCCCAGAGTGACATCAGCCAATAAGAACGGAGCTATGGTAGATATAGGGGCACCCGGTGACATCAACCACGACAGATAGCAGAAGCTCTTCAATTTCTCAAGGACAAAAAACTTATTTTATTTCACTCGAACTCGGCTCAAGCCGTCTCTAAGTGAAATGGGTCAATTATTATGATGTTCTCATTCGCTAGAAATATAATATATAAACAAACTACTAAGAGTGCATTTCAGCAAACAAGACCCCAATCAACTTAGAAGCCCAAGCCCAACAGAGGCATCGACCCCGCCGACTCATCAAGAGGCATCGACATTCTTTCATGCCGACATGAAAGGCGTGATCAGCCGACCCTATCGTCGAAGACGACCCACCAAGGGTACTCGACCATTTACTCGGCGACTCACGGAGATGACTTGATGAACATTCCATGTCGATTAGATTGAGGAATAACCTCCGCCTCAAGTCTCTTCCACTGAGCACATGTCAGCATCCTAGTCCACCTCGGACAAGCCTTATCTTGATTTTACCTTGAAGGTCTTCATGACTTGTCAGCCTCCTTCATGCCTTCTACCACGCTCTTAATCACTTCTTGGAAAATACGGAGACACCCTCTCCCATATCGAAGTGACTTCACCTCAAGTCGCCAGTCGACACCTGTAAAGCAAGGGATGACTCAGTCTGCTAGCGTGCCTTCTGCGATGCTCTTAATTACTTCTCAAAAAATATGGAGACACCTCCTTCCGTACCGAATTGATTTCCCCTCTAGTCGCTAGCTAACACCTGTAAAGCGAGAGATGACTCGGCCCTTAGCCTACACTTTTCCATCGCCTCCCTATGCTTGGTGAAAAGTGACTCATTTATCCTCATCATGGTGATATATACAGGTAGACTCCTAACCTTAAAGGGGGCTCTCTCTCTCTCTAAGAAAGATAAAGAACACACACAGTTCTTTATATACATAGATGAACTCATAATAGACCCTCTGTAATGACACCTTGCCATCTTAAGAACCACCTCGGTTCCTGACCTTCCCCTTCCTCACTCAAGTTTCACTAACTTGACCGTCAGAGGAACCACGGGGGTGTTTGTTGAAAAATTTGTAGTAACAAGAAAAATAATAAAAGAATCGTATTTGATTTATTCTCTCTAACTGCTTAGAAAAAGAATGATTACAACCCTCTCAATCTTGATTACAATTTGGATTTCCTGATTATAAAAGAGAGGAGAATGAATTTGATTCTCCCCTTTGTTTAAAACTGGGTTCTTCACGGTGGAGATGGAGTGCCTCCCTCGAATGCTCGTGTCGAGTTTGCTCTCTGTTAACGATCCGAACGTTTTGATTTACTAGAACGTGGTCTTCTCCTCACGATTTGACATTGTGGAGGACTTGCAAAGCAAGTTTGAAACTCTGGACAAGTTGGTAACTCAGATCGAGTTTAGAAACTCAGAACGAGTTTAAACTCTGTAACAGAGTTGATTTGAATCAAAAATCGGTTAATAAGCTAGGGATGAAAGCTCCAAGGAATGCTCCAGAGATTGAGTGAAGACCCCCCTTTTCTGATCTCCAGATCCGAGAAATCCCCAAGATCCGAAGATGATCTGCTCAAGAGGTTGCTGATCTCTCCTTTTGCGATCTGTTTTTGATGCAAAAAGCCGATCCTTTAACTCAATTGAGTTTCTGGTATTTATAGGGGATTAAGGGTGGTAACTACCCCCTTAATCTGCTTCTAAGTGGGACGGAAATCCCTCAAATCATGGGGAAAAACGGTTCTTGGAACTGTTCGGTTCGTGTTTGAACGAGTCAAACGCCGAAAATGGCGTTCTGGGCCCGACCTCTGCGTTTTAGACTAAAAACGCAGAGTTGGGCCTATGTTGGGTGGCTGAACGCACAGGCCGCGATGCGTTGTAAATCTGAAACGCAGAGTTGGGACACAGAGATGAACTCTGCGTTTTAGACCTGAGACGCAGAGTTGGAACACAGAGATGAACTCTGCGTTTTAGACCTGAGACACAGAGTTGGAACACAGAGATGAACTCTGCGTTTTGGACCTGAGACGCAGAGTTGGGTTCTGCATGGACTCTGCGCTTTAAGTCCACAAACTCTGCGTTTTGACTCTGGAACGTAGCCACGACCTCTGTGTTTTGAGTTTGGAACGCAGCCACGACCTCTGCGTTTTGAGTTTGGAACGCAGCCACGACCTCTGCGTTTCTTGACTCTCAAATGCGGCCACGACCTCTGCGTTTTGAGTTTAGAACGCGGGCATGACCTCTGCGTTTTGAATCTTGGATGCAGAGGTGAGTCTCTGGCGGGCTTGGTGAGCTTCAGGCTAAGTCCAATGTTCTGACGAAGTCCAGTCTTGCAGACAGACTTCAGAACATAACTTGCTGCGAAGAACAGGTCATAACTTTCAAACCGTAAGTCAGAATTAGACGAATTATATATGAAAATCGGCTATCTCGACGAGACGAAGCCGACCAAACCGACCCCATTGGATTCGGTTTGCTCTGTCAGTTTTGCCAAATTCCTTACGGTTTGAGAGATATCTGCGTTTTAATATGAAGAGACCGTCGATTTGTAGTCTCTTTCACTAGAGCGTTTTGCAAAGATCGTCACTTTGTAACATTCGTCTTGGCTCCTTGAAAATATGAGAGTCATTAGATTGTAACTCCCGATGTTAATTGTGAAGGCTGTTGAATTAGAGCTTTCATTAGTTGTTGTGAAGATCGTCGGATTGTAACCTTCTACGTGAAAGTCTTCAAATTATAACCTTCTAGAAGTCGTCAGATTGTAACTTCCATCATCGGTGTTTGATGGGGATTGGCTATCTGTTATGATTTTTATACAGCCTACAGGGATTGTAACTTCCATCATCGGTGTTTGATGGGGATTGGCTATCTGTTATGATTTTTATACAGCCTACAGGGGGGAACCGGTCCCCGCTCACTCACGGATTCTTCTTGTATGTGAAGCATGAACTTCAGCATCCAATTTAAGAACCAGGCATAAAGTCGGAGAATGAGGCAGCCCCTTCATCAATCTCCTCTACATCGTCCCAGTGAGGACTCAAGAAGAATTGATCCTACCCCAGATCCGCACATATCCTCTTCTGGATACGATTTACTGGTTGATCTTAGTCATCAACAACAACCAATCATATTAGAGGACTCTTGTTAGGTTTAAGGACATGTGAACTTATATTCCTATTAGAACTCTTATTCCTTAGACAGTAAGGAGTTGGGATCTTCAATGCTATATAAGAACAGTCTTTTAAGACAATTAGATGCATCAATCTTCAGAGTACCAATCAAGAGGAGAGAGTTCTATTGTGAAGCCTATTTGATATTCTTCTCTTTTGTTCCTTTAATTGAGGGGCTTTTGCGGTGTGATTTGGGATTGAGAGATTGAGAGATTCCACTTTGTTTTCCTCACAATTAGTAAAGCTTTTCTCCTCCTTAACCCATGGATGTAGGCTACAAGCATAACTATGTATATCTTTGTGTTTGTGTGCTCTTGATATTTTTCATGCTCTCGTGTGGTTGATATTAGGTTATCCTGGAGAATTTGTTATAACAAAGATAAAACCTAATTAAAGATGAAACCTAATCCTAATAGGAACATAAGTCTAATTAGTATAATTATAATTCAAGAGTTATATAAGACACGTTCTCACATATTTCCTCTCCCTTAGATTTCTCACATAAACCCTAGCAGACAAGGTGCAGCCCTCCTCTTCATCTTTCTCGACGGATCACCCCCACCCCATTCTCTTCTTGCCAACCGCCAATTACACCAGATCTACCTCCTCTTCCTCTTTCTCTACGGCTCGATGGTAACATCAATCGCCCCTAGCCGACCCCCAGTTGCGGCAATAGTTACACCAAATTCGTCTCTTCTTCCTCTTTCTCAACAGCTCGATCGACGGTAACACAATTGCTCCACCTAATTTTCACCAACCACCTCTTGTTTTGTTATTTGGTTATGTTATTTCTTCAACTAATACAATTATGCGATCCCCAACTACTTTAGACAGAACCCATCCTATTATCTATTTTCAGATATATGGTCCTTAAATAGCAGAAATAACAATAAGATGTGAGTTTATCTTTAACAACGCATGAATTTCTAACATAGAAATACATTGGGAGACAATACTGTATAAACATACAATCAAATAATATGTCTAGGCTAAGGTTAATTAACAATCAATTGAGATTTCAAGCTGTCGTGATATCTTTTTTTTCTTTTTTTTTCTTTTTTTAATAAACGCCTTCAGTTTGAAGATCTAATTAAATGCTAATTAGGTTCTAGAGGTTATTGTTGATCCACATATACCCAACTCATAAATAATTAGATATCATAGTTTATTTGTAGTTCATAAATTCATCAGATTTTATACTTTATATATTTAATTACATGTACCTAACTATAATAGATTTTATTACACATTATACACTAAGGCATGTTGTCCTACTCCTCAATTGTAGGGTCCTTATGAAGGTTTTGCCTTTTCTTTTGGTCCTAGAGTTTGTTGTTAATCTACATATACCCCACTCATAAACAATCAGATTTCATAGTTTATTTGTAGTTCATAAATTCATCAGATTTCATACTTTATATATTTAATTACATGTACCTATCTATAATAAATTATATTAGAGATTATACACTAAGGTAGGCCGTTTTTGTTTGGTATAATTGCACTCAAGTACCCTATAGTTTCCCCTAATTTATGCTTATGCGCCCTCTCTTATTTTTTTGGTAGCATTTTATACCATAAAGTTTTAAAAACTTGCACTTGTATACCTTTACTTGTTGCATCAGCACTTGTATACCTTAAAGTTTTGAAAACTTGCACTTAAATACCCTAAAGTTATTAAAACTAACACTAAAATATATTCCCCTATGCAAATTTGAGGGTATTTAATTATAAATTTTTAAAAACTTTGGGATATTTAAGATCCACTTTTATAAACTTTACGTTGATTATGTGTAAGTTTTAAAAACTTTAGGGTATATAAGTGCTACCAAAAATTAGAAAGGGTATACATGTGAAAGTTTTAAAAAGTTTAAGGTAGCTACCAGAAATAAGTGAGGGTATATAAGTACATCATAGTTGAAACAATAAGGTATTTAACTACAATTAACTTTTTTTTGTTTCTAATAATGAGCATATTCTGGTTGTGCTCTTCCTATTGGAACACATGCATATATAAAACTTGTAATTTAGATTAAAGGAACTAAAACAGATAACAATAACATAAGTTTTGAAGGAATTAAACTAGTAATAAAAATTTTATACTATTTAGGTATAATTTTTAAAAACTTTAGGGTATTTAAGTGCAAGTTTTAAAAACTTTCGGGCATATAAGTGCTTTCCAAATACAAGTGAGGGTATATAAGTCTGAATTTACTTTAGGGTAAATAAGTATTGCAAAAAATAAGTGAGGGTACATAAGTGTAAAGTAAGGGAAATTATATGGTATTTAAGTGCAATAGCTTTAAGATTTTGTCTCAATGAAATATCATCTTTCTTACTTCTTGTCCGCATTGGTGCTATTTATTTCCATCCTTCATTTGAAGCTTGTCCACCTTCTATTCTATATTCCTACGAAAAAGAATAATATGAATTCAAAACTAATATAGCGTATATGGTATTTACTTAAGTTACATGCATTTTCAAATGATTATTTCTTTAGCTATTCAGACGTACTTGTCAAGCTTGGACATACCACTTTCCATTAACAAATCATTTTATTAGATATAATCCTAGCTCCTACTTCACATGTCTTTTAGTGAAAGTAAGTTCTTTTACTAATTTGTTATATTTACTAATTTGTTATATGGTAATATTTAATCATATGAAATAAGGTTTGTTATTGTAGAGTGCATGTATTTTCATACCAAATTATTTAAGAACTTGGATAAATACATATGAATTAAATTTATTTGCAATCTTGCATGATACCTTATTGACTATGTTTGCTTTATGTATTTCACCAATGACAACTTATAAGGGTGTTTTTATATAAGTTCCATGTTGACCAATGATTGCAAAAATAAATAGTTTCTGAATGACACCTTAGGTCAACATCTTTGCCTTTAGGTTCTGAATGACCCTATATATGAACATATGAGTCTTAAAAGGAAATTAAGCATTTCTTTTTGTTTAGTTTTTTATGTCGTTGAAGTATTTTTCAGAAAATTTTAGTACATTGCTTGTAATGGTGCCGAATAAAGATTGGATGGACCTAATAGATGATGATAGAATTGATCCAAAATATGAAAAAGCGGTTGATAAGTTTTTAGACTATGCATATGAGAAGCTATTGGATAGTTTCAAACAAAAGAATGGCGACTTTGAAATCCGATGACTATGTGTTAAATACAACAATGTGAAGTTTGGTAATCATGAGTCGGTAAATACCCACTTAATTGTTCATGGAATTATTACAAACTAGAGATTTTAGTGTCATCACGGCGAAAGACAGGGTGAAAAAGGGATTTTTTTTTTCTATCGTTGGCATACAATAACGAAGGTTTTTAGCTCTTTAACGAATAGAAATCCCTTCATTAACAAAAGAAAATCCCTTCGTTAGTGTTGTTTGAGCATGAGAGATGTGTTATGATTATGATTATTGGATGAGTATTATTTGATATTGTGGATTGGTGGATAATTATGGATGAGTATTTATTTGAAAATGTGAATGTGTATCATGGTTCATTTTATGAGATATTGTTAAATATTTTTTTTGGTAAATAAAAAATTTTATTCATTACCAAATTTTGAAAGTTTTTGTACACCTCTAGATACTCAGCTTTCACTCACAACTGAGAACAAAATGAAACATGTATATACAAAGAAAACCCCTCAAAATATAAGTCGATCCTTGTCAATGTCAGGACTATTGAGTACTATGTACAATATCTCCAGCTTGATCTCTCTAATCACAACATCTGCTTCCTTGCTTTTCTGCTGAAAAAATCTGTTGTTTCTTTCCCTCCATATGATGTAAATTGAGGTGACCATGGCCATCCTCTTGAGCTTCTGATTAATACCCTTCCCTCTCAGGCAGTTGGAGAACCAGTTCAAACACTGATTCCAATTACAAGATTCACATCTACACTTTAGCCAATCTAACACACCATTCCATACGTAGCAAGAATACTCACAATAAAAAAAATAGATGATCCTTGGATTTGGATGAGGAAGAGCACAAGCAACAAGTGTTTGAACTTGTGATCCCCTACTTTAAAATCCTATCTTGAGTTAATAATCTGTCATGTATAGCTAGCCAGCCAGCATATGAAGGAGTGCTTAAAGATATTTAATCTCTCCTAAACTAACTTTGACCATGATGCATTGCTTGCACCTAGGGAGATAATTTGATACAGGGTAGAGAGTTTAATTTTTCCACCTACATAGCAGGAGCAGATCATATTCTTCAAAACTTCCACCCCACCACTAAAAGAAAGAGCTTTGTCTCTTATCTTAATCAATTGTTTCCACATCCACGAGTCTCCCTCTCTTGTACTTACATGCCAAATGTCTCTATTTTTCAAATATGTACCATGGATCCATTTAATCCACAACAACTCTTTATTTATATGAATATACCATATACATCTTAAAGCAGATGCATAATTCCAACCAGGAGCAGAAAACAACCCCAAACCACCTTGATCCTTTCTTAAACATACTCTCTCCTATGACACAAGAGGAGTTCTGAAGTTCTGACCTAATTTACCCCATAAAAATTTCCTGCATAATCCATCAACCCTCTGAAGAACCTTGACAGGAAGGACAAATTTTGAAGTCTAGAAAATTTAGATTCTAAGTATCATACTTTTGATCACTTGTATTCTCCCAGCATATGAAAGATTGCTTTGTTTCTGCCAGGTATTGAATTGTCCTTTAACTTTTGTGTATAAAGGATTACAATCTAAGAACGACAACCTCTTAGAAGCAAGGGGGACACCAATGTATTTGAAAGGCAATTCACCAAAATTAAAACCTAGCAAATTATTGATAGAAGCCTTTGTTGATTCATCTACACCCCCAAAGAAAATAGAACATTTTTCAGAGTTGGCTTCAAGACCAGAATTCTTGCCAAATTCTTTAACACATTGGTGTAGCTTTTGCACTAAGTAATGATCTCCTTTAGATAATAAGAGAAGGTCATCAGCAAACACCAAGTGTGTGATTTTAAGATTTCTACACTTTAGGTGGAATTTAAACATCCTATCAAGTTTTAAAAGACTCAGCTTCCTTGAGAGATACTCCATTCATAGGATGAAGAGATAAGGAGAGAGAGGGTCACATTGCCTTAAGCCACGTTCACTTTTGAAATAACCATGGAGAGAGCCATTTATAGAGATTGAATATCTTGTTGAAGTGATACATGTCATAATCCATTTGATCATAGTATCTGGAAAACCCAATCCAAGAAGCAAGTTTGACAGGAAACTCCAACTGATGGTATTAAACGCCTTCCTGATATCAATATTTATCATGGCCCTTGGAGAAATTTTTTTCCTGTTATAATTCTTGATCAGCTTATGAGTAAGCATGATATTGTTTGAGATTTGCCTCCCTTTGACAAAAACACTTTGTGCTTCATTTACAAGATACCTCATCACTGTTTTTAATCTGTTAGCTAGCACTTTTGAGATGAATTTGTAAATATAGTTACAACATGATATAGGTCTAAAATCAGAGGGTGTTCTTGGACATTTATTTTTGGGAATAAGAGAAATGGAAGTTGAGTTCACCGTACCTAGCAATTTTTCATTTCTGAAAAACTCCTAAATAGCCAAAATAAATTCCTCCCCTATGATTAGCCATGAAGATTTGAAAAAATTCATACTGTATCCATCTGGGCCAGGGGCCTTGTTTTCAGAAATAGAGAAGATAACAGCTTTTATTTCTTCCTTTGTAACTAGAGAAGCTAGAGCATTTGCTTGAGAAGCTGTTAAGCAAGGCACTGATTTAATAATGCTCTTATCTGGAGGAATTGTGCTCACAACAGTACCCATAAGGTTTTTATAGTATGTTATTAATTCATTTACAATTCCTTCACCATCAGTGATTTATCCCCCAGATTGTTATATAGAACAACCACCTTATTGTTGTGCTTCCTGGATTTGGCTATATCATGAAAAAGACTTGTACACCTGTCACCTTGAAGATTCCATGTAATCATGGCTTTTTGTTGATAAAAAGATATTTCACAATCTAGGAGCTTATTGTATGTTGAGATGCATTCTTTCTCCTGAGATATAAGTGCATGGTTTAGAGGATAAGCTTGTAGTTCCTTTTGAACATCCTCCAAAGCAATTCTAGCTCTTTGAACTTGCTCACTTATATTGTACAAATGCTTTCTGTTTAAAGCCTTTAGAGGCTCTTTCAGCAGTTTAAGCTTTTTGCATACTGAGAACATTTTATAACCTTGGATGGTTTTCTTCCAGGTATCAGAAATAGTGGGCAGATAGTTGGGATGTTTGGTCCACATTTTGAAGAATTTAAATGGCTTTTTTCGTTGCATACATTCTTCATAAATTGCAATTTGAGCAGGAGAATGATATGAGAAACTAGGAAGAAGGAATTTAGCATGACTTGCATTATAAGTATTTATCCATGCATCATTAACCAATGCTCTATCAAGCCTACTCCAGACTCTAGAATCAGATTCTTGCTTGTTGTTCCAAGTGAAAAAATAACCAAGAGTTTTCAGATGAGAGAGCAAACAATCTTCCATGAAGTTCCTGAAATCCTTAGTATCAGCTTCAGATAAATTTAAACCCCCTAATTTTTCATCACTATTTATCACAGCATTAAAGTCTCCACAGAGTAGCCATGGTGAATAACCAATACTTTTCTTAAGCTGAGTGAGCTCCAACCAAAGGTCTTTTATAGCTTCAATTTGATTGAAACCATAAACTGATGATATGATACAGTTTAATCTCCATCTACTAATTTCACCTTGCATGAGATGTGTTGATCAGAAGACATTAAAGGTTGTACATCCAGAATATCAGGGTCCTATATGATAATAATCCTTGCTTTACCAGAGCTCCTGGCATTTGATATCCATTTCCAACTACTTGCAATTTTCTTGGTAGATGTAGGTAACATAGTATCTTTTATTTTGGTCTCAAGCAGAGCAATAAAAGAGGATTTACACTGATACATGTGTTGCTTGACCAAGTGCTTCTTAGAGGATTTATTCAATCCTCTAACATTCCAGAATGTTAGGTTCATTTAGTTTTGATCCCCTCTATCCAATGTAGAAGGTTCAATATCTTCTAATAAATCCAAAGGAAAAAAGAATTTGTTGGGGACCTTTTTGAATTTTTCCCCTGAACCATCATCCCTGATTTGTTTATATTTCCTGAACCCATGGATCTATGGATAATTCTGATTTCAGGTTTAGATATTAAGTCTTGTTGGAACAACACATTACCATCTTTTGAGGTAGAACCTTGAACGTGCACAACATGCACATGTTCCAGACTTGAGCTAGGAGGATCATTTATTTTTTGATTGTGTCTAGTATCCATATAGAGCTGATTTGAAGAGTTCATAATAACATCAGATGTGGTCCCCTGCCCACTAACATGCTCAGGTACCTGAGTATCAGGCATTATCTCTTTTACAGGTATCAGAGATGGATTTACAACTTTTACAGGATTCATATTCCCTCTTAGTACATGTGAGTTACCAGGAGGTTTATCACTTTTATCCCCAGTAACAAAATTAGAATCTTGGATAACTATTTTTCCTTTGTCAGCATCACTAACATTCTGTTTAGGGATCCATTTTTGAGTCCTTGGTTGCCTTTTGCAAAAATTAGAATCATGACATACTTGCTTACAATAGTCACACCATCTTGGTTTAAGTTCATAATTCACCCTCTGAGTAAAATGTACACCATTTGGCTCTTGAATGGATATATGATCAGGAAGAGATGCATGCAAGGTTACTTCTACTAGAACTCTGTCATATGCAAGCCTCTGTCTTTTGGCTATGAGTTTATCAGTGGTAATAGGCTTTCTAATAGTGCTCACAATCTTACTAATACTCCTTGCATTCCACAAGTTTAATTTTAAACCTGACAGTTGAAAACACATTGGGTTTATACATTCTTTTAAGCTATCAATTTCTTCATTAACTGCCCAGGGCTTCAAAAGTAAAGGTCTCGAGCCAAAAAACCAAGGACCCTTTCAAGAATATCACACATTTCCTCCTTACTCTTAAACTTGAACAAGAAAACTTCAGACTTAAGAAGACAAACTTCTGGATTAGCAATAGGAGCCCAAACCTTTTGCACAAAGATTTCCATAGCTTTGAATTTTACATTCAGACCCATAACTTTAGCAATTAATGAGAATTTCCATATAGACATGCCTTCATTCCATTCATCTTCCTCAAAAGAAACAGAATATTTAGAAGAAGGCGGTAAATAATCCAAATCAAAATCATTCCCTCGCTTCCTATTATCAGCAAAAATACTGACCCAACTTTTCTTAGTAATATTATCAAGAGCAGTCTTATCAATCGAAGGATTAAGCTGAGGAAAATCAGTTGATTTTAACTTTTAGAATTCTCCACAAAGTTTTTCCAATAGATTCCCTAGAAGCATCAACACCCGACATAGAAACTGGATCTGAATTCAAAATTTTAGTGATTGATTTCAATGGAACAGTGTTCA
>NC_033796.1:37501256-37510189 GCF_001876935.1 Asparagus officinalis | reverse complement strand
TTTCCTAGCTGAATTATTTGAGAAATGCTTCCGAGATAACGAATCAGCCAGATTATTCCCCAGCTCAACTTCATCATCCCAAGATCTAACACTAGAACATCTAGCAATATTTTCAGAGCTAAGCATCTTACCAGACATCGACGACTTGCTGAGATGCCGAGAATGAACATCCATCATCTTAGGAGTAGCCTGAGGAAGGCGAGAATCAACAGGGAAATCATTAGATCTAAGGATCTCCATCATCGATACATTTTTCTTCTCCCCCTTAGGTTCCGTTGACCTCATCTCAATACATAAATCTTCACCAGCTTCGGCCAAAGATGTATCAGATTGATCCTCAAGAACATGCGAACTTGGATTTGAGGATCTCAGTTCAATTTCTAGGATTTCCCCACTTTTTCTTTCTTTTTTTAGCCATGAGAAAACCAAGCGGGGGCGCAAGTTAGCTGCGAAGAAATCACTCTCTAACCTACACCGTTAAATACTATCATTGGATTGATGTGGATATAGGCTATATGTATATTCCTGTTTGGGAGGCTACCAGAAAATAAATATTTTTTTACATGCATATGTACATTGGCGATGGGGAAACCCGTCATCAATGTGTATTAGCAATAGGGCAATCCGTCGCCAATGTGAATAACATTGGCGACGAGGCAATTTGTCGCCAATGTGTATTGACAGCCGTCGCCAATACTCATTGTCGATGGGCTTTTCCATCGCTAATGTTTAAAACATTAACGATATGTTTCCGTGACTAATGTATATTAGCGACGAAACGTTGTTGGAATTATTGTGCGCGGCGCGGAAGCGGTCGAATCACACAATCCAAACAAGAGAGATCACAACCAAATAAACAAGCACAACCACCAAATAACACAAGAGATTTATGTGGTTCGACAAGTTACCTACGTCCACAGGGCAAGGAGGGGGGGTTCTTACTATAAGAAATCAGAGAATACAAGTAGAGTTATAAATCTCTCAGATCAAACCCTAAAACAAAGCTCTTGATCTCTCACAACTCTCCCATAATTGGATGCAACAATTCTCTCTTCAAGGCTACTCAAAATCGTCCTTGAGATTACCCTAAACAATCAGGTTTTGAGTTATATATAACTCAGAAATGAATCGGGTCAAAATTCAGAAAGCCCAGCCCAGAACATCGACGGTCGACCGTGGCGGTCGACCGCCACAAACCCGAGAGCTAAATCATTTACAGTCATTCGCGGTCGACCGCGTCGGTCGACCGCCACCAGCTCCGACTCCTACTAGCCTTCGTGCACGTTTACGGTCGACCGCGACGGTCGACCGCCAGTCTGCCTGGCTGATTTCTTTGTTGTTTCCTGTAATTCTTCAATTCTCCACCTCGGCGAATGTTTCCACCAAAACTGAGCCGACACCAAATCATCCAATAGTCCCTCAACAAGTCAGGGAACCAATCTAGAGCTAAAACGCGATCTCACCCCCCATCTGAATCAACTGATCAAACCGGCTGCATCTGAAAGACTGCCTATGTATCCTCTTGTCCAAGGAATCAAGCCGAACGTAGTTCACCCAAATGGCCTCCAAAGGCCTCAATCCACTAGAAGAGTTCACAACCCTTCTTCAACATCACGATCAAGTCTGCGGCTGATAGCACCTCCAATGGCCCCAAACTGAACTAATCCAAATATCTCCACATGAGATGAACCAATGGCCATATGCAGACTACATCTATTAGTTGTACTCGAATCAATCAACCTATCATCTGCATCCAAATCAACATGATTCCTAATCTGTGTCATATTACCTGGAATCCTAAATGATGCAGTATGATCTGAAGTTTCCACCCAATGTGGAGTAGCATCACTCTCTACCCGCTGCGATGTCCCAAAGATCTGATCGCCACTCTTCACCTGCTAAGAGTCAAACGTGACATACCTGCTCAGAACAAAGTCAGAAGCCAATATCTGATAATTAAACACGCCTCTGAATCCCAAATGTGCTATCGGATCAAATCTCACATCCACGATATGACCGAGTGCTGGGTAGCCAAACATCCAACGCAACCCAAAATCTGAAGCAGCTCCACCAGATCTCATATCTCTACATGCAGTAGTCGGCAACCTATACATGAGACGGCCCAAACATGACGTAGCCTGCACACCAATGCTAATGCTCGGCATCAAACGCCGATCCTCCTCCAGAAAGGAACAGCTGCCCAAATCTGTCATCTCGCCTTGTCGCCTCAAAGTTTTCACACCAATGAAGTGTCTCCTATTGCCGTGAGCTCGGCACAAATGCAAGAAAGAACCCCTACCATAATCAGAACGTCGGGTTACCTTTCTACCAACACACTTCCTCCATCTGTTGCGGGCTTCTAGGACTTCACACCAACGGGATTTGGTTACAACCCACCAATGCCTAGAGTAATCCCCAACTGCGAAAACCACATACCTATTACCTCCCAATAATGCTCCCTTGGAAGGCTCCCGAATGCCTGAATGAACACCCCTCAGAAAACCCCTCGAATGATGGATAGAAGTGCCAAACTCCACCTCGGTCTTCTCGCTCATACCAATGGGTTCACAGGACTTCAAACTGCAGGTCAAAGCAATCCTCAATAACCTATGCACGGTATTTCCAATCAAATAACCCAGCATCAAACAACGCCACAGTCTAGCCAAATCTGATGAAGTCGTCATCTCCCTATCAATCGCCGTGCTTCCAAGCAAATAATACAAATTATTTCTTCTGACGCCCTTCATAACAATCATGAACCCCAATGTGACCTTCAAACGTGCATCCTCTAAGGTCACTTTATAGCCAGATGCCACCAAAGCTCCTAGTGAAATGATGTTCTTCGACAGCTGCGGAACGAACCTCACTCCTTCCAACTCCTGAATCACTCCGTCATACATCCGAATATGAACTGTACAAATATCACCAATAGAGCATGCATGTTCATTACCCATGAGCACAACATCCTCTCTTTCCAACTTCTGAAAGCTGGAGAACCAACCCCTCCTAGGGCATACGTGGTATGAAGCACCCGAATCCAACATCCACTCTGTAGAGTTGGCAACACAAACTGATGGCAGTGCAGATAATGAATAGCCCGAAGAATCCGAATCTGAATTATTGCCACTAGTCTTGATAACATTCACCTCTGAAGCTTGTACAGCTTTCCCCTTATTCTTCTCGGCTCGATCTAACTTTAGACATTCAGCTTTCCAATGTCCATCCTCTTTACAAAAAGCACACTGATTCCTACGAATCCCACGATGTGCACCTCTAGACTGCGACCTCCTGCTTCGGTTTGAACCACGGCCATGAACTACTAATGCATCTCCCGATGCCTTCTCGGATGACTCATCCACACTCTTCCTCAACTCATAATTCACCAATGCTGAGGTCACCTCCTTGTAACTAATAGTAGTTTTTCCATTAATCATAGTTAGGACAAAAGTACCATAATCATCATCGGGCAACGAACACAAAAGTAACATCGTATTGTCTTCATCCTCAACCATGATATCCACATTAGTCATATCTGAAAGTAGTTTTGTGAAGTTGTTAACATGCTCCCTAATGGAAACTCCCCTCTTCATCTTGAATTGATAAAACCTCTTCTTCAAGTGAAGCCGATTCTCAATGTTCTTAGTAAGATACTTTTCATTGAGTGTTTCCCACATCTTCTTCGCCAAAGTCTCGTTCATCACATCATAAATAAGATCTGGCATCAAGCATGACCGAATAACTCCACACGCCCTACTATTCATCTTCTTCCAAACCTTAGTTTCCATCTCGGCAGGTTTATCTTATAACTCAAGAGTCTCCTCCAAATTCTGAGCGTCCAACGCATCCATCATTTGACACCTCCACAAACTGAAATTGATCTTACCATCAAACTTCGAAACATCGATCTTCATGTTATTGATGCTTAAACTATGTATCGTCTTCGTAAGAGACGATCCCGATGTGCTTACTATGTATCGTCTTCGTAAGAGACGATCCCGATGTGCTTGCTTCACCCATGTTGTCGATCTAACTCTTTAAATAGGAATCCTTCAGCGAATCCTTCACCCATGTTGTCGATCTAACTCTTTAAATAGGAATCCTTCAGCGAATCCTTCAAACAAGCCTCAAGTCAAACTTGAAGCTCTGATACCAATTGTTGTGCGCGGCGTGAAAGCGGTCGAATCACACAATCCAAACAAGTGAGATCACAACCAAATAAATAAGCACAATCACTAAATAACACAAGAGATTTACGTGGTTCGGCAAGTTGCCTACGTCCACGGGGCAAGGAGGGGGGAGTTCTTACTATAAGAAATCAGAGAATACAAGTAGAGTTACAAATCTCTCAGATCAAACCCTAAAACAAAGCTCTTGATCTCTCACGATAAACTCTCCACCACGGCCTCTCGCCCCAGTGTCCCCCGGGGCTAGCTGCGTGCAGGGGCGCCGCCGGCCACCAGAGACGGTCCATGCGCAATTGATCAACAATTCTCTTTCAAGGCTGCTCAAAATCGTCCATTGAGATTACCTAAACAATCAGGTTTGAGTTAATATATAACTCAGAGAACGATGCGGGTCGAAAGCCAAAGCTCAGCCAGAAAACATCCGACATCGACGACGCGAGGTCGGCGTCGACCCGCGCCGGTCTCAACGTCGACTACGCGACGGCGCGACCGAATCACAAACCAAGAGCTAAATCCTTTATTAGTCATTCGCGGTCGACCCCACCCAGCAATCGACTGCCGATTTAGCCCTTCGTGCACGTCCACGGTCGGACAGCGGCGGTCGATTCGCCCAGTCGCTGGCCTGGCTGACTTTCTTGCGTGGTTTTCCATGTAATTCTTCAGAACTATGACTGGTCGCTTAAAGATTCTCGTCAGGCCAATGAGCTCCAGTTGGCCAATTGTGTTTGGCGATCGGTCCTGTCGCAATACCATGGCAATAGCGGTTTTATGTAATGGCCGGCAATGATTATTTTCATAAATTTGCTTTAAATATATCATTTGTGAGATTGGAATCCGCATTATTGTAATACCATGTTGAAGGTCTCTTCGACTAATTTAGGAATTTGAAATCATAGTAGTGAGAATTAAGGTCAATAGATCTACGTGGAATTCTTCAAAATATTTATTTGAATAAAGATAAATATGTTTAAGAATGTTCTAAGTCACAAAGTGGACATATTAATCACATACATGTAGTCGTAAGAAAGAGGCAGATATGGGGGATAAAGCCAGCAAGCAAGCACTAGTAGAAGGTAGCAGCTTAGTTGTAAGTGTACTGGAGACTGCCAAACCCAATTGGATAATTACCCGCATATCCATGCACTTCTCCTTCTCCACAGTAAAAACTATAATTGAGTAATCATGATTCTCATTTTAATTCATTACCTAGGGTCAAACAAGGGACCGTGAGAGAGATTCCCGGAGCTCACGTGAGACAAAGATGTCGTCACATGACGCCCCTCTTCAGATAAAAAAATTATCAATTAATATAAAATTTATCGCTAGAGTTTAAAAACATCGCGAATGTAGCCATTTGTTTCGAATCTCAAGAACATTTTGGAGAATGAAATGCTCCGAAGATTCTGCTACTTCTCTTCTCTCTCTCTCTCTCTCTCTGACATTCTCATGGTGGGGTTTAATGAAATACTCACTTCAAGGGATAATTTGCCGGCGCTTCTCTAGGCTTCCATCATGAAGCATATCGTGATCCTTATAAGAACTAGCATTCTTTATACAACACACTTGAAATTTGTATTGACTTAAAAAGTTATATAAAATTGTATTTGAAAATAGAATAACTGATACTTAAAAGTTTGAATGTAAGTTTTCTTGTGTATTTTATGGAGAAACTATTATAGTTTCTAGTCTATGACATTAAACGCGCATCAAATAAATGTCAGTTATTGAATCATTTAACTTCGAGATTTCTGTACATATCCAATGATTGATAACCATTTGATACACATTAAATGTCATGGATCGTCACTATATACTTTCTTGTATTATATGTAGTATATGTATGTGGTTACCTAAGAAATTATCTGATGAGGTCAAGGCGTTAAATATGCACCTCAAAGATGTTAACTGTTGGTTCTGGGCACGAATTTTGAAATTTAATGATCAAATAGTTATCGTTATTTAGGTGCACAATTAATGTCATTTACCTAAGTGCACTTGATACTTTTTCATGGTTACCTACTGTTTTCTCGGCCAAATAGGTCCAATTTAGTTTCTTAAATAAACTGTTGTGTATTTTTTATTATCTTTATATATGAAATCTAATTTTTGAAATTCACAGTTGAGATTTTACTTTGCAGAGGCTGTGTCAGAATTTTAATCTAGATTGAACAAGAACCATTTTTTGTAAAATAATATTTTGTTTTATAAAATTGTTTTTATGGAGTAAAGAATATATATCAAAATGGGGGTGAGTATACGATTTAGGATGTATGAAGTTTAAGTAAGAGAGGGTTCGGATGATACAAAGACACCCCAATGAATTTTTTTTGGCTCAACCTCTTTGAACTTTGGGAGTCCAACAAAACCCCTGAGAAATTGAAATGTACTGGAGACAGAAAAAATTCCAAATTTAGTCTCCTTCTCTTCAATGAAGATTTTCTTTGTCAATGAAATTTTAGTTATTTGCAAATTATAACTAAGAGAGCCTAGTGAGAAAAGATTCAACTTCACGTGGCTTTGCGAAACACCCCAAATTTTAGGGGGTTATGTGCAAAACCCCCAATGTTCAAGGGGTTATGTGAAACTAACCCTATAAAAAAAGTTATGCCACGGGACAATCATAAATAAGGATTTGTTAGACGAAGGCTTTTTATCCCCAAGGTTTACTTGAATAAAAATAAAGGTTAAATATCAAAAAATCCTCATAACTTTGAACGATTATTTGATTGCCTTTAGTAATTAACCTCCAAAATATGAGAAACCCACTTTTCCCTAAGTTTAGGAGTTATTAGAAAAACCCTTTTAACTTTAAGATTAACCTATTTGAAAGAGTGAACCACAATTTGCTCTGGAATAATATCTCATGCATAATTTTACCCACCAATGTGAAAATTTATAGCCAACACTATTAAGAGTGTTGTTGTGATAACCCCTAACTTAAGGGGGGTTTATGATATTTTGAAAGTTATGGGAGGTTATATGATAATTGTTCAAAGCTAAAGAGGGTTTTACCAAAAATAGGACCGAGAGGCTGTCTGGTCCTAGCTCGCTGTTTTCTTTATTTTCTTTGGGTTCGATTCTCTGTTTTATTTTTATTTTTTCTCAGAGACATCTTTTGGTGATTGGGTTTCACTCCTACATCTCGGAGTCACTGGCCGAATCACAATCAGATATCTTTTGTTATAGCTCACATTTCACCATTTTGGTTGATTAATATTATATGATATTATATATATATATTATTATATATATATATATATATTATATATATATATATATTATATATATAATATTATATATATATTATTGAGAGAAAACTTGTTCACTTAAGTTGACATCCACCAACTTCTTAACCAATATAGAGTGTTGCCTAGGGATCCTGCCTATATGAAGCGACTTTTTATATAATATTTGTTAGGATAGAAAGTTTGTGTGGCTATAACTTATTCCGTATCCACTTAAGTCTGTATAGGCTCAGTCGTTGCTTATATGATATAGTATACTATAGTATATATATATATATATATTATATTATATTACTATATATATAGTATATATATGATATATATATATATAATATATAATCTATAGTGAGGAGATATGGGTATAACTTTGGGCCAACGGATCCTGGTAGTGATGGTGGACACTCTTGGTCCAATACATCACACCACTTGGGAGTGGTGGCAGCTGGGCCATCTTTTAAGGGTGATGTATGGACAAGATGTGTCGCACATCACTAGCAATGGATCCTTGTACCGAAGAGTATACCCATTTTTCTCTCTCGTCTCCTCTATATATATATATATAGTATATATATATATAGTACTAATATATACTATATATATCATATATATAATATATATATATATATAGTGATCAGGTAATATCCTATTTTCAGTCAAAAAAAAACTTTTTCCTTCTTTGAGGGGAAATTAATAGGAAAAAAAAAATTCACACACTATAAGTCTGTACTCTACAAAATAAAATTAGAGGCGCAGTAAAGATTAAAACAACGACAGTACATGGGTTCTATCTGCAATTAACCTCAACTAAACTAAAGTACCAAAGAGATTTTTGCCCACGGATCAGTGGACTTAGGGATTAATCTTATATTTGCAAATTAGGGAGAGCGATCTAGAGCATATTCTGCCTGGTGACTCTACTGCCTTCTGCATGAATGCGTGAAGCATGTGGGATATAAAAAGTCAGGAACCGGCAAGGGGACAACGTTAAGCTTGGATATGCAGAGGAATTTATTGCTACTGACAAGATTATTACAGGTTAATTAATTAATGGCTTAGTTTTTTTTGAAGCAGTTAATGGCTTAGTTTTAAACCCTGCATATGGTTTTATCCATCATCACTCCATTCTTTCATTCATTCGCTGTGTTTCTCCCTCCCTCAAAATAAAGATTGTACATGCTACGTGGTATTATTATACACACTGTCCTCGGAAATTGAAACAAGGTAGCTACTTGTATTTCACTAGCCAGCTTATTAATTTCTTTTCGCGACTAGCTACATAAATAGTTCTCATCCAAATGTGTAAAAATGACTAAATGAGGCATATATATAATGACACTGCAGAAAGCACTCATAAGAACGGTTCATAATATTAAAATGTGCATTTAAAGGATGTAAGTTTTGGATTTGTGCATAAATTTTGAAATTTAATATTTCAAAGACTAGTATTTAATAATGTACATTTAATTCTTTATATCTGGATGTACTTGATAGTTTTTAATAACAT
>NC_033796.1:37494590-37501233 GCF_001876935.1 Asparagus officinalis | reverse complement strand
CTTTGCTCTGCACAATATATAACAATTAATCAAAGAAAGTTGCATCATATGTCGTGAATGCACCATTGTTTAAGTTTGAAGAACGTTACACGAATAAAAAAAATGGAAAGGAGTACTGTAGATCAATCAAACGGTTAGGACATAAATACATATTTCTCAATTATTACAATCAATTTTCAATTAGCGTGTACTTAATTAATTAGTATAGAAATTAGGGCTTTTATTCAACTCATAAAAAAGGTTAGATTTCAGATAACCCCCTTAACTTTTACGCCTCGTTTTGCAAAGATTTAAGAAGAAGGGGTTAAGAAGAAGAGTTAACATAGTTAGCCCATTTGTTTATCAAAATTAATAACTTTATTAATTCGTTAGGTTAGTTTATTCTAATCTTCATGAATATTTTTTGTGTTTGTAAATAAAAAGGATTATGACCATTTACTTTATAAATAGATGGCTATCTGTTAATCCATCTAAATCGGTGGATTTGCCTGCCCTCGTTTTGAGGGGTTAACTTATTTCGACCCCTATAGATAGATTTGTAAATTCTTCTTCTAATTTTTGGTGTTTGGCAAATTAGGAAGGTTATCTAAGTTTACACCCGATATAAATTTTTTTATATGTTTAGCTAGCTAAGAAGGAGTTAACTCTCATTAATCCCTTAAGTACCATTTGGCAAATGGTTAAGTGAGGGGTTAAGAAGACTTAACCCCTTCTTAACTCGTCATACACAAAAAATATATACAAGAATTAAAGTGAGTTAACCCTACATAATTTTCCAAACATAAAAAATACAGAAGGGTTAAGCTAACCCCTCTAGAGGGATTAAAATGAGTTAATCCCTCAAAATGAGGGGTTTACTAATACTCGTATTTATAAGGATTAAGAGTCGTTAACCCTTCTGGCCCCGTTTGGCAAAGGGTTAAGGAAGAGGGGTTAAAGAGAAGGATTAATGTACTTAGCCCATTCGATAATCTGAAGAACTAAATTATTAACCTGTTAAATAAGTTTTATTTTAGCCATTGTGATCAGTTTTAGTGTTTGGGAATAATAATAATTTTGACTATTTTCTTTATAATTAGAAGTGTTAACTCTTAATCTTTCTAAATAGGAGTATTAGTAAACCCCTTATTTTGAGGGGTTAACTCATTTTAATCCCTCTAGAGGGGTTAGCTTAACCCTTCTATATTTTTTATGTTTGACAAATTATAGAGGGTTAACTCACTGTAACCCTTATATAGATTTTTTATGTTTGGCGAGTTAAGAAAGGGTTAAGTCTCTTTAACCCCTCCCTTAACCCTTTGCCAAACAATACCTCTAATTATAAAGAAAATAGTCAAAATGATTGTTATTCCCAAACATTAAACTTGATCACAAGGACTAAAATAAAACTTATTTAACGGGTTAACAATTTAGTCCTTCAGATTATCGAATGAGATAAGTACATTAATCATTCTCTTTAACCCCTCTTCTTTAACCCTTTGCCAAACGGGGCCTTAATTAATTAAATCTTTACCAAAGAGCCTATGGCTTTGTAGATAACCCCATCAAGTTTTTTTTTATTCCACAAAACTTCTTAAACATTGAGGTATTTTGAACATAACCCCTACTACCTTCTTTTATTCCACTAAACCCCTCAAAGATTTTTTTTTTTTATCTTGACCCCCAAAACAACGTTGTATAAGTCTAACAAATCATGTGCAATTGAAAATAAGGACAAACGAATAAGTTGGGCTAACCAGTATCTACACACGACAAGGTGCAAATAAGTACATGTATATGAATATGTCAGTACGTACATAGTCAAACTAATCCTTATACTGAATTAATTTTGAAATATGAATATGTCAGTACACAGTCAAACTAGTTTCTTATACTGAATTAATTTTGAAATACGTACACAAATCCTTACTGCCCTCTTAAGGTCCCACTGGATTATTCCTATACACGGCCCTAGCTAGGGCTGACAGTCCATGTGAGGATTAATGTAATCCAAAACTGTATGTACGTATGAACAAGACCCTACATATATAGTACATATGGTAATGAATCCATATACTAATCGTTTTGAAAGAAAAGTATGGTTGCCTAAGTGGCCACCAACGCCTTTGCCTACAAAAACACTGCATATTCCTGAAACGTCAACATTACCTCCATTTTTCTTCTACTTCCATGACACCAAAACATTAAATACCCCTGGTCCCCTTTCTAGAGGGACAAGCATGTAGATAGCCTTTCCCTTGAATAATTTCACGAAAGAGAGAGAAAAAGGAGTCTAAAGATGGAGAAGAGGAAGTTAGTGAAGTGATGAATATGTAACTCCTTATCAATATCATAGCGAAAGTATATGTTAAAGAGAGAGAAATTGTATGGTCACCATCACCCTTTAGCAAACTCTTGGTTGACACGTGTGAGTAACACGAGTAAAGATACACGCGTGTGAGGCCCACTCTTTGTTTTTCCTAAAAGCTACCAAGATCTAAGGACTGATTCCACTACTGAGACTAGCACGTGAATAGGTTGATAAAACATTCAAAGACCTAATTATGGCTTTATTTGCGAGCTTCACGGAGTCGAATATAGAAACTGGCTACGTCATGCCTATATATTTACCATCTCCCCACATGTTTTTGAGAAAATCTAAATAAAGTAAAAGGGTTATTCAAATTTTTTTTAAATAAGGTAAAAGTAAAAAAAAAAACATCCTTCAAGCTCAGCTTATATATAGAAACCACCTTTAAAGACGTTTCCCGTCGCCAACAACCATCTTGACCTATTTTTTTTTATGAAATTTCTATTGAAATCTTCAAAATACTATTCAAAACTACACGTGTCGGTCACATGACATATACTACTAATCAAAGTTAACCTAATTTTTGCTATATTTTTCAGTGGTATTTGTGGATTTTAATCAAAATTTAACCAAAAAATAGGTTCACATGATTGATTGCAATCAGTGTTCCACTTAAAAGTGGTTTTATATAAACTAAACTTCAAAGGTGTTTTTTGGGTGTTTTTACCCTTTTTTAAAAGTATTGTTGGTGAAAAAATTCCTAAAATAAAAATAACCCAATTGCATTTAAAGGAGTTTTAACCTAAATTGAATTATGTTTGGCAAGAGGAAAGCAAGTAGAAAGTGAAAAAAACAGAAAGTACTTTCTCATGAATGTACTTTCTTATTACTTTCTATTTTACAAAATCTTGTTTGGATGTTAGAGAGCAAAAGAAGAGAAAATTGAGGTGGCAAACGATGTAAGATTTACTTTCTTCTTGTTCTGTTTGGTTATCAGTTTATCACAAAAAATAATAGTAAAAAGTGGATAAGTAAAACTAAAATGATACATAAAAAAATTTCAAAAAATATTTTCTCTCCTTTCTCTTCACATTGCACCACTTTCTTCAGTTTTTGGAGAAAGTGAAATGAGCTAAAATACCGATGTGCCGCTCTTCACTTTTCAACCACTTTCTATTCACTTACCAAATGTCAAACGGTATAAAAATAAAAAAGGGAGCCACTTTCCAATTTTCGATGCACTTTCTATTTACTTCCTGGTTGCCAAACACGCCAAAGTTAGATCGTAATTAAAGATTTATAACTGATGTTTAGTATGTTACCTAACTTTTTTTGTCAATGAAGAATTTTATTTTTATTTACCAAATATGTAAGTTTTGTACATCAAGATACTCGTCAAAAAGATATCACAACAAAAGGTATACACTAGGGGGACATGCACAACATGCACTCCCCCCATTAATCAGGCTCTATATAATTGACTTTAGAGTATGCTCCCAGAAACAGCTTCAGCTTCCTGTATCAATACGCACAAATCTACCTGCATCCAGATCCACTACTAGCACAGTCATAAATCAGTCTGCAGAGTGTGCACAATATGCACAAATCTACCTGCATCCAGATCCATTATGATGCAACTAGCATAGGCATAAATCAGTTTGCTGAGTGTGTACAACATGCACAAAACTACCCGCATCCAGATCCAGTATCGATATGCTATCTGTTGATTGTGCACAACATGCACAAAACTTAATTCAACGAGAGCAACCAATCTTTGTTTTCATCTGACAGAGAGCTATTTAGAGCAATGATTAAAATGTCAATTTTGATTTCTTTAGCCAATTGCACAGCACTTCTGAAAGTTTGCTTGAATATCCTTGCATTTCTCTCACGCCATATGTTGTATATTGTTGACGCTAATGCCATTCTTTTTATTTTTTGCTTGAATCTTTTGCCCCTCACTCTTGTAAAATACCAGTTCAAGAGAAGATTCCAATTACACGTCCTCCAATTAAATTTAAGCCACTCCATGACAAGATTACACACTTCACTGGAATAAGAGCATTCAAAGAACAAATGGTTTCGGCTTTCAAAACCAGCACCTGAGCATAAATAGAAGCTATTTTCAGATATCATCCTTCTCCGCAACAGGCTATCCTGAGTGAGCAATCTATCTTGGATAACTAACCAACAAATGTATGTGACCTATCTTGTTCATAACAAATTGGTAGAAGATCAACCACCTACAACTGTTAAGAAAAATTAACCATGTGTCTTGCTACAATAGCACAAAACAAGAACACAATAAAAATTACAAAATTTGCAAATGCAAAACGTTGTCTTTTTTTAATAACATATTTAGTGTAACGTTAACTCGACTGGGTATAACAATTTGTCATAAATTATAAACATGAAATATAGTTAACTTAATTGTTCTTTCTTTGTGGAGATCAATCAATGGTAACATGGTCTAAATGGGATTTTGATTGCAAATCTCACGCACGATGTGAAGAGGTATTATGAGCAAGCTAAACTTTTATTGTGGTACAGTTGGTGCTAAAGAGTAATAGACTTGCTATCATGCTAAGATCTTGTTCAGTACTAAAGTAATGAGAATAGAATATACTATCAAATTTACGGGAATCAAGTGAAATAATTAGCAAAAGTCTAAGATATCAAGAATTATTTTATTTTCTGACACTAGCTAGCTAGATTCTGCTGTTTTAGATGCTAAAAAAGCAAAATAACAGATCATTTATATATGCGAATATGTAGATCAAGTTCAACGGAGCGGATCATCCACAATATAGCTCAATCATGTGATTTTAGGCCACATCCTTAGATGATTATTTAAGACATCACATTAGAAACACTTCTCCGACGACGGGTTCACCCCAAACTTGGTGTGTTGGGGTTTTAAAATATAGATGAAGTTCAACGTAACGGATCATCCACAATATAACTCAATCATGTGATTTTAGGCTGCATCCTTAGATGATTATTTAAGACGTCAACATTAGAAAACACTTCTCTGTGTGTGTGTGTGTGTGTTGTGTGTGTGTGTGTGTGTGTGGTTGTGTGTGTGTGTGTGTGTGTGTGTATATATATATATATATATATTTATATTATATTATATATTATATATATATATATTATATATATATTATTATATATATATATATATATATATATATATATTATATAGGGAGAGGTTCTAATAAAAACCTCCTTAGCCTAAAAACTAAAACCTCCTTCATCCACTGGATCCTAGATGAATCCAATGGCTGAGATTCAGTCAAACAGTCAACAGACATATGCATTAATTATCTCATTAATTACCTCAACACAGTGAATCCAGATTCACTACCTCAACGTATCTCGAATCACTGCAGTGAATCCAGATATCACTACAGTGAATCTGGATTCACTGCATTGAGTTAATTAAATGCATGTGTTTAATGAGATAATTAATGCATGTGTCTGTTGACTGTTTGACTGAATCCTAGCCATTAGATGAAGGAGGTTTTTAGTTTTTTAGGCTAAGGAGGTTTTTATTAGAACCTCTCCCCTCTCTCTCTCTCTCTCTCTATATATAATATATATATATATTATATATATATATATATACTGTTGGGTGTCAAATTAAAGTGATCAAATTACTTAAGAAGATTAAAAAGAGAGTACCCAAGACTGAGGCCTATCAGGTCCAAATTTCTATGCGAAATGCTAGAAAGAGGAGGGGCACCATTAATGTTTGGGGTTGGAAGGCAACAGGGTTCTTCTTTTTTCTCATGTCAGAGAGAACTGACTAAAGAGAGAAGAAAAAGGCATTATTAAATGGAGTGAGAGAGAAGACTTGGTAATGATTCTGCAATCCATTACTTTATGATTGAGTGAGTGAGGTGTTGGGACTTGCTTTTTTTCAGAGAGAGAGAGAGAGAGAGAGAGCTATGATGGCCTTATGATGGGCATAATCTTTCAATGCTAGCTTCTCAGTGCTCTTTCCTTTCAACCTACTGTCTCTAGTTTCCAGAATAAACAATATATTTTAGCAGAGACTTTAGGGCCAGGTTGTTGTAAATTGTCACTAGTCAGGTTACAGGAACTAATTAATCTGTTTGGCAAAAACTAACTAGATGGTTCAAATTTTGGTCCTTTATCAGCTAATTAGGGCTGTTTCATCTTCACTCCTGCATCAGAACTAAACTGATTAATGTCTTAACTAAGTTAGCGGGAGCCAACCTCAAAGTTGTTATATATACAAATGCAATCTTCTACTTGTATTGGTGTTGGCATATTGATTGTACTAATTTACAATTAATAGCGATTTAAGCATCATGTTCTGCTAGCTCA
>NC_033796.1:37482197-37494580 GCF_001876935.1 Asparagus officinalis | reverse complement strand
ATATAATATACTAGTTTAAAATTAATAGCGAAATAAGCATCTTGTTCTGCTTAATGTTTTTCTTTATAAATCCTCTATAGGATTTTTTTTTTTTATCCTTTTTCCTCTTTTTCATGACCATGTAGTTATTAATTTCTAGTTGACTAGACCGACCACTGGCCACTGGGGCCCATGAACTAGTTAGACCTCTTTTCCTTCACTTGAGATTTCACGTCATTGGCCGAGCTCTCTTTCTCTCTTCTCGCTACCTTTGTTTAATTTTATTCACTTTCTCGGTTTTCTAATCCTATGCTATTCTGCCTTTGGCGGTTTAGGGTAGGGTACTTAGCTATAGTTATATGTCTTAGCTACAGTTACATGTCCTCACTCCTCGATAGCTGCCGACTATTTATGGGGGGTGATAGCTAGGTTTAGACATTGAGGTCGCAAAAACTTTGGATGCCGCAAAAGAATTGCTAATAGGCCATAATAGATGAAGCTAGGAGTAGAAATACGGAAAACAAGACTATGAGCATTGCTTCTTGACAAAAAATTAGCAACTACCATAAAGAGACGACAATGAGTTAATAATTTGAGTAGGCATATCTTATTTGTTCAGCTCAATTTTCAACACTTGAGGGTAATTTTTATGGGGGGGAAAAAATCAAGTTTTAGCTTGGTTTAGTTATAAAAAGGGGTTATATATCTTTGTCATTGCATATATATGATATAGAGGGTGTTTGAGAAGGCTTCTTTTTTGAAGCTTATTAGTTATACCGACTTTTAATGGCTTTTGGCTTTTTTGATAAAAAATACTATAAAAATTGTTTGAGTAGAGTAGTAATTTGCTTGGTCAAACCTAGCTTTTTTAGGTGAGTTTATAAACTAGTTTTTTCAAAAGCTGGGTTGTACTAGCTTTTCGAAATGAGACTTATAAGCTAGCTTATTTGATATTTTACCAAACAAGTAGAAATAAAAAAGATAGCTTAAAAGCTATAGTTTGAACAAAATATTAACCTCCCCAAACAGCTGCATAGCGTATGCTTCATTCTACTTATTGAGGACTTATATGAGTTATTTTATTCTCAAAGTAGGAAGCTTCAATTGGAATAATGAAACCAAGTCTCTTAAAACTTATCTAAATGTGCATTAATTGGACTAAACGGCTTGCTTTCCTGTTTTGCAATCACTCAAAATTGGACTAGGTTCAAACCTGGTCTAATTTTAAGAAAAATTCCGATCGAAAGAAAAACTAGGCCAAAGCCGGCTTAAGCTTTTCTTAACCCAAAAATAGACCATTAATCTGATTCTATTTTGAACCACCTCCCCCAAAGTTCAAAATAGCATCGATCAGTTTCACTTATACGTAGTTAAAACCCATCCCTGCCCAGATTCGTACAATTTGCCAAAGAAGCCGTAGTTGTAACCGGTACCATTTGTTTTGGATGGAAACGGGACTTTTGAGTTGGGCCTAGGTAATAACATTTAGACGGGAATCATAATGGGCTAGGCCCATGTTTCTGAGGCACACGCTCACACATCAGCTCGCAGATTCCGTTAGTAGCATGGTGAATGCTGTCGTACTACAGACTTTAAGGACTGTCTGAACTGTACCCACAGATGGAGGTCATTTATAGAAAATTATACAGGGAGGAATAATATTTACGTAAGTCTCAATATTAGTACATGATTGCGCTGATCCTCAGTCTACTGTTTCCATTAGTTTCACACCCCAGCTACGTCAAGTGATGCTCAAAAACTGGTGGTGACGAGATAAAAACAGTGGAGATGAAGACGTCTCAGATTGAACTCCTACATTTTCCCCCCTCCGATAATGGCGTCGTTAATTTGTGCTGACCGCCACAATGCATCCATCCGAATTTTCCACAAGAGGGCGCAAATCTGTCGAATGTCGATACGAATATCGCAACAGGTTTAGCCACGCCTTTGGACGCCTCAGGGAAGTAAGAAATTAATGGCGCGCAGTATGTAAACTGACGTGTGACATATATAGAACGTGTTATTTAGAGGGGAAAGACTTCAGCTCAGTTCGACAACTCCACACTAACCCAATTAAGGTCTTAACCATGTTCGTCCTAATCTAGGGGACTAACCCGGATAAGGACCAGACTTTAAACTAGCAAAATCAGATTTAATGCTAGCCTCTTTTGCCCAGCACTACTCAAATTCTTAAGGAGTCAAACCAAGCCTCGTATAAGTCCACTTCTAACTAGACCTTACGCTTTCAGACTCTACCCGAGATCAAATTCCAAAACTAAATTCAGAACAGGAAGAGATGGATGATTCTGCAAATGACAAGCTTTCACTCCATTCGTTGGTTTAACTTTTAAGGATACCTATTTATTCATGTGCATCAGTAACATTTTCCAGCCTTTCTCAAAATAATTAACATAAAAAGTCTGCAGACTGCATGCGTACCGCGGCATGCTGTGGCACATCCAAAACAATCGACTGATCCAAAATGAAAATAACTGCAATATATTACATAAAAGTTCAGTATCGTTCATGCGTGCAGCAGTGGCATTTGCTACTCGATCCGAAAGGAATGAAAATTACATTGTTGAACAATGATGGAGAAAGTTCAAAACTTTATGAACGCTATACATGAGGCGACAAAAGAGATGCGAAATGCGCTCCAACTAGAGTTTTCCAAAGAAAGAAGAAAGAACAAAAACTGGAATATTTTGTGCACAGTATTGTGAATGAAGACACAAAAACAGTCATCCAGGGAACAAGAATTTGGGCGCTGCATCAAACCAATAATGGATGGCCCACAAATTATTCCCATAACGCAGGGTTCCTAATAATTTTGAGCTTTTTCCTTTTTTTTTTCTTTCTTCTGGCAACTACTAATTACCTTTTCTTGATAGCAGGAAAGAAGTAATAGAAAAGCAAGGCGTACCTTCTGATGAGACTGATCCATGGAAGTGGACTGCTTCAATAATGAACTTGACAAATACCCGGTTGCAGAAACACAAATTCTCAATCAAACAGATGTTTCCTTTAGAAGATGCTTTCAAAAGATGAGCATATCACATGAAATGGATGCAGGAACACTGAGAAAGAGATGCTTCACTGTACCCAACTTGCGTGATTAGATTCCACGGAGCAAAAAATGGTCAGGATGTCATTATATACGCGAAGGACCGTGGACTTTGTTCAAAGGGTTAATTGCACAGAAAACCTACTTAATATTGCGCTTGGAACTTGTTATCCATGTAGTTTGATTTTAGCAGATAGATCACCTCGGTGAGAATTTGACCCTTTTACCCTGGGTGAAATTTGGGTAGAAGTATTAAAAAAAAAAAAACAGATAATCTAGGAGTCTATCTGCCAAAATAAAATTACAGCTAGTAAGTTCTTATTTGGTTTGTGCTATTCACCCTTGCTTGAGAGAAAAAAGGATCACAGAAACTTTTATTATATAATTATTAACAGCTAGAAAGCTGAATATATATGCTTCATGTAAAATATCCTTAAGAAAGGCAGTAGATATCAGGATGATAACACCAAAGTCATAGAAAATAGTGATTTCAAGAAGGCGCATTCTGTAAAAAGGATCTAACTCTAAACATAAAGAGTAACGATTAGAATTAAAAGTGTATTTTATAGTGACAAAATAAACCAGGAACACATAATTAGAGCTACTACCATCATAGCCATGACCAGAAATTATTAGTTTTCTTAACATTGCCTTTGGGTCTTCAAACAATTTGATAAAAAATTGAACTGGGTGAAAGGAAGTATAAGAAATCCTATATTAACTTCAACAAACTCACAAGGCTATGATAATACTTGAAACTTGAAATATCGGTTGTTTCACCTTCTACGTCAACTGGCTAAAATATCCAAATAACTTGATAAAAACATAATGTCACAATATGCAATATTATCATGAAAACAAATCTCTAGATGCTTAGATATTTTATCAAGAAGTTTTTTTTAAAGCAGTATAACAAACTACATTGAAATGTTAACGATATGATTGAATAGTGTTGTTTAAGTAAAGTAACAAAACTTGCACGATGAAAGACATGATATTTAGTGTTGTTATTCAACTCCATTCTCCTACGTATTGGTAGATATGAAGGTGATGACAACACACACTTTAAAACTCAAGATCAAGTAGATGTCAATGATAACCAGATGCCACATGATAATCTTGACAACAAGAGACTTAGAGAACGGATCAGATGTAAGGTCGAGAAAAAAACATTTATTCTACATGTTATGTAATATTCATGGATAATACTGTACTAAGCATAAAGAAGACTTGAGTGGAAGTGGGAAGGAAATATCTGAAGGTACCTTTATTATTGGAAGCAACAAGAAGTTGTGCCAATTGTAGTAAAATAGCATTCCATATGACAATAGATAACCTGCGGCTGGGATGGACATTTACAATAACAATCCAAGCTAATTATGTTATCAATGAGTGTACCTAGCTTTATTGAAATAATTCATTAAAAATTTTAAATCAATACAAATATCACTATATCACTAAAATATAGTCCGCTTTCATATGTCCCAAAACTACGTGAGATAGAGACGACCAAGCAATCTACGATGCAGTAGAGCTTTAATATACAATAACTAATTCTTAATATGTAGAATTGCATTCCAGCCCCACCGATACCCCCTTATTTTGATTCCTCCCCATTCCTTAATCTCAGTCTCCCCACACCTTATTTCTTTGACATCCCCACACCGCAAGACATCCTCACCTCCTCCGATGGCCTTGTCCTTGTCCGCTCTGCTACCTCCAACTGGATACAGCCTGAAGTATTTCTATTTTTCTTGGGGTATCAGCCCAAAATATTTGGAAGGCCTTCTTGAACATTTGTGGAGTTCCACAACTTCCCTTCTTTATATATATATATATATATTCTCAGCTTGGCAATGGGTCTATGTACATAAGAATTATAGGGTTGTCTGAGTATTATTTGTGCAGGGATATTCGGATTTATTTGTTGAGAACGAAACAATGGAGTTTTCAATAATCTATCAGCTGGTAACTCTCAGGTTTTTAATATCTGCATTGCTAACATTTGGCTCGGGCGCTACAAATTAACAGGAGCTCTCAGAGACAAGACATATGATTTGCTTCAGCACTTCGACGAACTTGGCGACTCGACACGATTCTACTGCAGAAGATCAAGGGAGGAATGCAAATCATATGAAGGATACCATCTTTGAGATCGAGGAGTAGCTTTTGGCTGTTAAGAGCATGGATCTTTCATTGTTTTATCCATTAGCTCTTCTCTTTTCTGTCTTTTGTTCTTCGATTTTGTCGTCTTCTGTTTTTTCAGAGACGATACCACTTCTTTCTTTTGTCAAATCTCTTATTTAAACATAGGCAGTTACCACCCACCAATTTCTTAAAACAACAGTTGCCAAAGAAGAAAAAAGGAAAAAAAAAAACAGTTGCTAAAGAAGCAACAGATGGTATAGCACTTGATACACAGCCTCTCTTTCGAAACAATAGGGAGTAACAGACTATACCAAAGAGAAGTAACTGAAAGAATGGCTCAAGCATAACCCTTAACCTATGTTACCAGGGTACTTCTATTTGGAAGCAATACCCCTACCGAACCCGGACCCGGACCCGTACCCAAACTTCATGGACACTTCTTGAATATATGCACCCATTTGTTCAAGCTTATACTCAAGTATATACATGTTTTAATTTAAAACACACCTCACACGCTACTTGGATGTATAGTCTACACTCCACATCTATTTATAATAAATTTATCTCATGTAAATGGAAAACATAATATCAATCTTATGTAAATTATTAATCTTAATATATATAAATATACATAACATACGTATTTACAGCCGTATTCCCATACCCTACTTTTCACAAATTTGTTGTGTCGCATACCCGTACCAGTACCAACACCTGTAACTGTACCCATGCACCTTAGCCCTTAACAGACCGAACCGCAGCAAAACCAAGAAGATATGGTTTGCAGTTCACTGAGTCAGAGAGCTTCAGCAATGACCAACATTGTTAGATACCAAAAAGATAATTCTTGTCAAGCTCTGGAACAGGAACAAAAGTTTTAATGCTTGAATAGATATCATAAACAAAATAAATGCAGTAATTGAATCACCAATGAAACAACACACAAGTCCTAGCAAAAGCTTAGACAAGTCACTGACAGTGCACCAACAGTAACCAAGGCATATTCTAGCAGCAAATCACCACAATGAAACAAGAAACAGGATTGGTTAGACATAATCATAATTTAGTTGCATTCTCAGGAAATATGATGGTATAATGTAATATTTCTTCATTAGAGATTTAAGCATATATAATCAACAATTCTCAAAAATCTTCATGAATTTAGAAAGTTTGACATAGAGAATTTATCAGGTTCTGGTTCAACATGTTTTTCAAAATATACAAAAAGGAAGAGTAAACAATGACTACATAATATAACACATCTTCAGAGAAAGAAGTGGGTAGGCGAGCAGCGATGCAGCCAAAGAAACTCCTCTATTTTTAAGGTATTTTGCTTTCCCAACAACTCCACATTAGCTCTTTCATAGATATTCATGTATGATTAATATCTGATTCTAGAAAATTCTTTGTATTTTCTACAAATATAGCAATACTATACAATATCACACCCAAGGTGTGTGCAAGCAAAAAAGTCCAATTTACTCAGTCAAACGATTAATGGCCTCGAACAATGCAATTCACTTAGTCAAATGATTATTGGTCTTCAACAACTTTTGTGGTTGAATTTCAACATCTTGTAGATTAACGATGAAAATCATAACTATGATTGCTGCATGAAGGATCTTTTATCAAATTGGCCGATAGAAATGATTGCACAGCTACGCAACCTGGTCAACACGAAGAACCATTGGAGGACAATGAGAGGACTACAAGAAAAAAGTCTAATATTTTCAGGGGAAAGTGGATATGTACCAATGGTGTGAGACTAAAGCTGGTCCTATCAAAATAGCTCATGTACATAACATTTAATTGTTAAGTAAGAATCTCTTCAGAATAATGATTCATATCTCACTTGAAAAGACAATTGAGACTTTAATGAATGTCTATACAGACTGCAGGGTGCAATTCACCTCTTTTTGCAGCATGAAGCTAAATTAAAATACAAGGGTTGTAAGTTGGAGTTAGGTTGATGATCAAGATGCCATTAATACAACCAATGTGGCTCTTTAGCGCAGAAGATTGATCTAACCAAGGTGAATGATTATCACCTATACAGCTCAAGGGTTGATGACTGCTATTTGGGAGAAAGAGTTGTCTAAAACTAATTGTTGGGGCGGAGTCACGCCCACCGCCGCGGAAGCGATATCACCTGAGAGATAACACTGGCTATTGTTGTCACAAAAGCACAAGTCAACCTCTATATTCTTGTTTCTCAAAGGAAACGAGAATAGATAGTGAAATTCTTATTTCTCAAAGGAAACAAGAATCGAAAGTGATATATTTCATCAAAGTGAAATATACACTATTCCTCTCATCAGCTCTAAGACCGAATATTGAGGGAACCTACAAGCTATGACAACTCACAGATAAGACAAATACAAACACGATATTTACGTGGTTCGGCAAACTTGCCTACGTCCACGGGAGGGGGGTTTCACTATGAGGAGAATACCAAACTTTACAAGTTCTCTCTCAACTCACTTTTTCTTTTCTCTCAAAAGAACTCTACAACCCACTTAGTATTTTTCCCACTAATTTCTCCCCACACTCAATTTCCTCTCTGCCTCCCTTCTCTATTTATAGGAGAGGAGAAAATCCGGAGCCAAGAGAAAATCACGGATTTCCGTGATTTGAGGATAGGCGCCCACGACGAGTTCGTGGGTGTGGCCGCTCTTGAGCCCCATGACGAGTTTGTGGCCGCTCTTGAGAGCGACACGACGAGTTCGTGGGTGTGGCCGCTCTTGAGCCCCATGACGAGTTTGTGGCCGCTCTTGAGAGCGAGGGGTGATGGGATGGGACACACCCATCACGTGGGTGTGTCCCCCTCCCCACATTCACACTAATTAAATACGGTTTTGACATGGTTGGCAGGTTGAGCTCTGATGGTTACATTGCGTTTGAGGGAGAAAGAAATGGACAATGGGTATGTCGATGAAATGGGCGACGTCCTTAGGGGTCTAAATAAGGTTTGTAAGGTATAAACTCTCTATCTCTCTGAATGCTATCAATTTAAGGGTTGATCACAATTTAACCTGCTATCGATGCCGAATCTGAAGTTAGATTGGTTGATAACTATGACCCTCCATCAATCAGAAGGGAATTGGGTTAAAGACATTTGCAGTATGAGTCCCTTAAGATATATTTTTTTGTGTGTCATACTCACGAGCTAGTTGATGAAGACTAAGATGGACGGACGGACTTGTGAAGCGATGGGTGATTTGCTGAGGAGAGGGAAGTGAATTTTGATGATGAATTTTTCTTTTGCCTTTCTTTGCTGAGATCAAAATGTATGTATATTTTATATGTTTCTATCCCTTCCTATCGAAGATGTTTCTTTAACTTCTTTTTAATGAAATGCTGGGGGTTTATACCTCACAGTTTTTACTTTGGAAAAATAACAATTGAATTTTGAGGCATCTCTCCTGACAACAAAAGTTAATTATATTTCACTATACATCAAATCTAAGTGCAGAAAAGGGAAAAAAAAGGTCAATTCAAGCTGAATCAAAATCACTGAAAACAATCAAAATTCTCTCTTTCTCCCCCCCTTTTTTTTTCTTCTTTTGAATATGAAAACTCACCAAAGACCTAAAGCCACCTATTGCCTCCTCGTCCGCCGCTGCCTCTCCTATTTCATTCTTGATGGAGAGGCAAAAATACACTAGCTCTCTTCGATCGAAAAGATTCCATCTTTAATGAGAACGTCGTTGATATTTAAGAGGGAGAGAGCAAGAGGATTAGGGCCTTAGAAAATGGGAAGAGGATTTGGATATAGGGTTAGGGTTTAGGAATTAGGAGGAGAGGAGAGTGGAAATGGAGAGAAGACGCCATGAAAATGGGAACGAGGACGAAGTTTTGGGTTTAATGGAGCTTAAGGAATATTTTCTATTGGATTAATTACATTCAGGTAAACATGATAGAAATAATCTTAGGAGTTATCTGTGTAATCTCTGCATATATATGACGCAACCAGAGGGTTTTGTAGTTAGTGGGAGCAGTGGAAAAGCATGTAGATTGCTTAAATCTATTTATGGACTGAAGCAAGCATCACGGAGATGGAACATCTGTTTTGATGATGCTATCAAAGAGTTTGGTTTCATCAAAAATCCAGATGAACCATGTGTGTATAAAAGGATAATTGGGAGTATTATATCGTTTCTTATTTTATATGTAGACGATATACTCTTAATCGGTAATGACATACCGTCATTACAAGCGGTTAAAATTTGGCTATCAAAAAGATTTTCCATGAAAGATTTAGGTGAAGCATCCTGTATACTGGGTATTCAGATCTATAGAGATAGATCTAAAAGGATGTTAGGATTATCGCAATCTAGATACATTGGCAAAGTGCTAAAACGGTTTAGCATGGAAAATTCCAAGAAAGGTTTTGTACCTGCATCTCCTGGAATCTCCCTCTCTAAAAAGATGTCTCCCCGGACTGATGAAGAGAGGAAACGCATGAGTCTAATTCCTTATGCCTCGGCAGTAGGATCGATCATGTATGCCATGTTATGTACTAGACCAGATATCGCTTATTCACTCAGTTTGGTAAGTAGATACCAATCTGATCATGGAGAAGAGCACTGGAAAGCGGTCAAGAATATACTTAAGTACCTTAAAAGGACTAAAGAGTTATTTTTGATATACGGTAAAAGTGACCTCCGAATGGAGGCTTTTTCCGACTCAAGCTTTCAGAGCGATATCGATGATAGTAAGTCTGTATCAGGATATGTTTTCACCCTCAATAGAGGAGCTGTCAGCTGGAAAAGTTCCAAGCAGGATACAGTAGCAGACTCGACTATGGAAGCTGAATACATTGCAGCTAATGATGCAGCTAAAGAAGCTGTCTGGATGAGGAAGTTCCTTTTAGAGCTGGAAGTTGTTCCCACCATTAAAGATCCAGTACCTTTATACTGTGATAATAATGCTGCAATAGCTCTGACAAAGGAACCCCGATCTCACCATAAGTCCAGACACATTCTGAGGAAGTATCACTTGATCAGGGAGATAGTTGATCGCCGGGAGATCAAGATTGAAAGAGTAGACACAAAAGATAATATAGCAGATCCATTCACAAAGGCAATTGCTCGTTCACAATTTGAGAAACTTGTTGAGCTATTGGGTATTAGATACTATAATTGGCCTTAGTGCAAGTGGGAGTTTGTTAGATATAGGTGCCCTGCAGGCAATTATTGTATATTGTAACAGGACCTATATGTATATAACATCCTTGTTCAAAATGATAGTATGCTATTTTGGTCAGATTTATCTGATGTTCTAAATATACAGATAATGTCCTTAGAATAAATACTAGACTATCAGACATTTCGGATAGTGATCGTAATGAAGAGATCTGATTAGTCGGTAACGTATATTCTAAAATGTTCCTAGTTGATGAAGTGTTGAGATAGGACATCATCACTTTGGTTTAGACTAGTGTATGCTTTATTTCTCCTTTTGAAGGAGATGATCAATCTCTTAGATCATTGATGTGAGACATCAAGATACAGTATACAGGTGACTCATTAGTGAATGAGTTGACTGAACGACTCGCCGAGAACATCTAGTTGGTAATATACTTAACTGTCAAATAGAAGTTCTCAAGTGATATAGTACATAGTAGTCTCTTGACCTGAGGCATGAGTGCAATATCTTATATGTCAGTAAAGATGTATTTAGACTTTTACCTAACCACAGTTCTTATTGAATTGTGCATAACGGTTCTTGTTGGGTACATCCCGAGACATAAGTAGATATTGAGATGCCAAGAAGGGATTCGTCTCTCCCAGTATAGGGGTTGATGTCATAAGATTGTTTGATATAACTATAGCCTGGAAATCCTTGGCCAAGGTGAATAAGATAAACTGAGTGTCAGTTTGATCTTATAGGTTATGAGTTTAATATCAATAAACACTAATCAAGCTATTAGGGTTTGACAGTTTGCCATACCCTAGGCTCAATAGTTTGACATGGTTTGACGAAGAGACCGGACTGTACGGTATTATCATTGAGTGGTCCTGATAAAATTGGATAAGCATCTTGCAGACCTTTATCACAACTTATACCCGGGTGGTCTTCATGTGTAGCTAGCACCTCTGTTGTACTTATGGATATGATCCACTACCGAGTTTTTTAAGTTGGGCCCTAGAGTCACACCAAGCGCGTACTTGAATCCTATGAAACACAATTTATGGAGTGATGCGTATGATTGATACGCATATATGATTTCTTCCGGATACACATAAACGGTTATGTATATCGGTAAAATCGGAATGCTATGTGCTTAGGAAATGAATTCCAGTATTTTTCCCATAAAGTTAACTTTTAGTCAACTAGTTGACTTTTTGGTCAACAGTTGACTTTTTGGTCAACTCTTGATTATTTGGTCATATAGTGACTAATTAGTTAAAGATTGGAATAATACTATATACCGTATTTATGAAATACTGTATTAGTGATAATAATTTGGTATTCTCATTTATGAAATACACATACCATGCATAATGAGTCATGAGATGAGTCACTTAGTGGTATGGTTTGAGCACATGGTTTATTAGCACATGGTTTTGAAATGTAATGATTCATAAGATGATTCATTGCATGACTCACTTGATTAATCATTAATTTTTGATGATTCATTGCATGACTCATAGGATGAGTCATTCATATCATGAACACATTTCACTCTATAAATATGAGCTCTTTTTCTTATGGAAAGGTTAATGAAAAATTGGCTAAGTGTTTTTTCCATAAGAGAATAAAAGAGAGCTCTCCTCTTACTAAACTTTAGCAATCTTTGAGCAAGAGGAAGTAGTAGGATTTTAAGAACCCCGGGGTGGATATCTTGCCTTGTGTCTTAAGAAGACTCCCATTTTATCAAGCTCACTTGAAGACTTGGAGATCCACTACAAGGAGATTTTCTACTACAAGGAGCAAGAGCTAGGGGTTATTCGATCTTCCATCGAATCACGCTACGAAAGTATGACTTTCTAACTCTTGTATGCTCACTTAATAATAAGGATCATGTTAGATTTAATTAGACGATCCATATGAATATTTCATGCTCTCTACATGCTTAGTATTTTTGCACATACATGTCTTCTGCTGTGTATTATGCATATAGACATAGCACGATTTCCTTCATGGTATCAGAGCTATGGTTCTATCTAATTAAATCTTAACATGTACA
>NC_033796.1:37477761-37481197 GCF_001876935.1 Asparagus officinalis | reverse complement strand
CGTTCGGACTCAAGAACGCTGGCGCAACCTACCAACGAGCCATGAGCATGATCTTTCGAGATCATTTGCAAAAGGCGGTCGAATGCTATGTGGACGACTTGGTCGTGAAGAGTCGCCACAAGGAGGATCACCTCCAAGACTTGAAGGCTATGTTCGAACTCATGAGGACTCATCAGCTCAAGATGAATCCTACCAAGTCATTCTTGGGAATGTCTAGCGGTAAATTCCTCGGTTTCGTCGTCACGACGAAAGGGATCCGAATTGATCCAGACAAGGTGCGAGCTATCCAAGAGCTCCAACCCTGAGAGGCCTTCAAGGACGACTGGCTTATATCCGAAGATTCATCTCGAATCTCTCGGGCAAGTGCCAACCCTTCTCTAAGCTGATGAAGAAAGGTACCTCCTTCGTCTGGGATGAGCCATGCCAAAAGGCTTTTGAGGAGATCAAAGCTTATCTCTCAAATCCGCCTGTCCTTGCGGCGCCAATCTCAGGAAGGCCATTCCTCATATACATACGGGCTATGGAACATTCTCTGGGTGCCCTCTTGGCTCAGAACGATGATGCAGGCCACGAGCAGGGCATCTACTACCTGAGCAGAACCTTGCAGGGCGCCGAGCAACGGTACCCAATGGTCGAGAAGGAATGCCTAGCCTTGGTGTTCGCTATCCAAAAGATGCGGCACTACTTGGTTGGCCAAACCATCCATGTCATCTCCCGGATGAATCCCATTCGGGTCTTCATGACACAACCCGCAGCGCTAAACTGGTGCCTGGCCAGGTGGGCACTTCTGCTCTCTCAATATGATATTCATTTCATGCCGCAGAAATCAGTCAAGGGACAAGCCATATGCGGTCTCATGGCTAGTCACCCGCTAGGGGAGAAGACCGATCTATTCGAAGATCTGCCGGATGAACCTCCCGAAGCCAATATGACTTCGTCGCCAGAGGTGTGGCAGATGTTCTTCAACGGTGCGTCCCGCGTAGGCGCGAGTGGCTCTATTTCTGCAGGAGTGGGGGTGGCCCTCACCTCCCCGCATGGTCACGTGTTTCCCCGGGCCTTTTCCTTGACGGAACCATGTACCAACAACGTAGCCGAGTACAACGCGTTGCTCATAGGGCTCGAGTTAGCCAAAGAGCTCGGGATAAAGCATCTGGAGGCTTATGGCGACTCGCAACTCATTGTCAAACAAATGACTGGCGAATATGAAGTCAGGAATGAAGATCTTATCCCACTCCACCGAGCGGCCGTCAGACTAGTGGCCAGATCAGGAAGACTGGCGTCTCCCGATCATCGATTATGTCCTATACGGCATGTTGCCTGAGGATTCGAAGGAACGAGAGTCGGTCCGACGACGTGCCTCACGGTTCTACTACGATTCAACCACTAAAACATTGTATCGCAGGTCATACGACGGCTTGCTACTTCGCTGTCTTTCAAAAGCGGAGGCGCAAGAAGCCGTACGCGAAGCACATGACGGCGTGTGCGGAGCTCATCAGCCCGGACCCAAGCTTTGGGATCGCTTACGAAGGATGGGCTACTTCTGGCCTGGGATGGTTACTGATGCAGTCGCTTATGCTAAGCGATGTTACGAATGCCAGATCCACGCCAACTACATACACCAGCCTCCTGAGGATCTACATCCGACGAGGGCATCTTGGCCCTTCGAGGCATGGGGGATGGACATAGTCGGGCCAATTTCTCCACCATCGGCGAGAGGCCATCGCTTCATCCTCGCGATCACCGACTATTTCTCTAAATGGGCAGAAGCCATCCCCTTAAGAGAAGTCAAGACTAGCGACGTGATCAAATTCATCAAGCACCATGTCATCTACCGATACGGCGTACCCCGGCGTATCATTCACGACAATGGCACGCAATTCGTTAGCCATGCCTTCAACAGGTTCTGCGAAAAATTTCGAATACAGAACCTCTCGTCCACGGCCTACAACCCTTCAGCGAATGGTCTGGCCGAAGCTTTCAACAAGACGATCATCAAGATCCTGACCAAGTTGACTTCCACTAGCAAGCGCGACTGGAATGAAAAGCTAGGCGAGAGCCTGTGGGCATATCGCACGACGGTTCGTACACCGACTGGCACCACGCCTTACTCGTTGGTATACGGCTGTGAAGCTGTATTGCCATTAGAAATTCAGATTCCATCCCTGCGCGTCGCCCTAGCGACAGGGATGACGACTGAGGAAAATCACCAACTTCGACTCGCAGAGCTCGAAGCACTGGACGACAAGCGACTGGAAGCTCAGCAGCACATTGAGTTTTACCAAGCTCGGATGGCCAAGAGTTTCGACAAGAAAGTCAAGCGCCGAGCCTTCAAAGAAGGAGAGCTCGTCCTATCCGTCCGTAGACCAATGATCCTCACTTCCAAGAAGAAGGGGAAATTCCAGTCCAAATGGGAAGGACCATTCGTGGTAGAGACAGTCTACTCAAACGGTGCCTATCGCCTCGTCAAACCGAACGGTGATAAGATCATGATGCCCATCAACGGCAAGTACCTGAAGAAGTACTACCCATAGTGCTCCTTCACAAACTCCCAAGAGTGCATGAGTCTAAACTGGCCCTCAAAACCTCCAACTAGTACACGAGGCTAAACTGTTCCTACTTTGCCCGCTCTGGCGAAAGCCTCTTGTGGGATTCAATTCGCCTGTCTCCCCTAATGAGAAGGCGGATCCACTAGAGTCGTTCATATCACGACATATACATTCAATTCGCCTGTCTCCCCTAATGAGAAGGCGGATCCACTAGAGTCGTTCATATCACGACATATACATTCAATTCGCCTGTCTCCCCTAATGAGAAGGCGGATCCACTAGAGTCGTTCATATCACGACATATACATTCAATTCGCCTGTCTCCCCTAATGAGAAGGCGGATCCACTAGAGTCGTTCATATCACGACATATACATTCAATTCGCCTGTCTCCCCTAATGAGAAGGCGGATCCACTAGAGTCGTTCATATCACGACATATACATTCAATTCGCCTGTCTCCCCTAATGAGAAGGCGGATCCACTAGAGTCGTTCATATCACGACATATACATTCAATGCGCCTATCTCCTCTAATGAGAAGGCGGATCCACTAGAGTCGTTCATATCACGACATATACATTCAATGCGCCTATCTCCTCTAATGAGAAGGCGGATCCACTAGAGTCGTTCATATCACGACATATACATTCAATGCGCCTATCTCCTCTAATGAGAAGGCGGATCCACTAGAGTCGTTCATATCACGACATATACATTCAATGCGCCTATCTCCTCTAATGAGAAGGCGGATCCACTAGAGTCGTTCATATCACGACATATACATTCAATGCGCCTATCTCCTCTAATGAGAAGGCGGATCCACTAGAGTCGTTCATATCACGACATATACATTCAATTCGCCTATCTCCTCCAATGAGAAGGCGGATCCA
>NC_033796.1:37464257-37471037 GCF_001876935.1 Asparagus officinalis | reverse complement strand
CACGGCTCCAGACCCAGACGGAGCCACTCCAGACCCAGACGGAGCCACTCCAGACCCAGACGGAGCCACTCCAGACCCAGACGGAGCCACTCCAGACCCAGACGGAGCCACTCCAGACCCAGACGGAGCCACTCCAGACCCAGACGGAGCCACTCCAGACCCAGACGGAGCCACTCCAGACCCAGACGGAGCCACTCCAGACCCGGACGGAGCCGCTCCAGGAATCCTTATCGGAGAAACGTCATCCCGACCCCCTGCCACTTGGATGGTCCCGACTGTCCCATCACAGCGAGCCTTCTTGGCCGCCTCCGCTCTGGAACTCTCGGCCACCGCCTCCCGCTGACGCTTCGAGAGAAGCGAGCTACTCGGGGATAGCAAAGGTGCCCCCATTTGTCCGATTGTCGGACTCTGAACCGGAGCTCGAACATCGGGAACCTCAGATTCGCCACCAGCATCGAAGCTCTCACAGTCCTCCACTGGATCCTCCGAGAACAACTCCCTAGCGGTTTGGTGGCCCCTTCTCTTTGAAGAACGGAGAGAGCCCCTGATGGGACGATCGCGTTCCGCCAGACATGAGCTTTGGAACCAGAAGTTGGCAGGGTCAGCACTAGCACCCCGATACCACCGACAGTACAAGAGCGTGTGGTGTAAATCGCGGTCCTTCGCAGGCAACTCGAAACGAGCTTGAGTACCTCCAGCATGGGTCCAGAACCACCCCCGAGCGCCGTCAACCAGTCCTCCTTCGAAGTGTAGGCGAGGGTTGGCGTTGCCCACATACAATTGATCATACCCAAACTGGCGGGCAAACCTGCAAGGGATGTATGGCTCGAGATAGCATGTGGAGCCTGTTCTCAGAACGTGATACCCTGGTCGAATGTCCACCAACCAGCGAAAGGCACCACGGGAAAGGATTGTGTGGTGATCCGCCGTCGGCGCATCCCTGAGAGATTCTCCATATCCACCCCCGCTGAAGTAAGGAAAAGATCGACGAAAATTATAGTGCCCGAAGTGGGAGAGCGTCTTCCTCGTATCGGGGATGTCCTTGCACTTCCAAGAGCACCTCTCCAAACGCTGGACGAAGGGAACAAACTTGTCTCCCTGAAGCGCTGCCGGGGCACTCATCAAGCATTCGCAGTGATAGACGAACCATGCCATCAAGTAGGTATACGGTAGCCCCACCCTAGGATTGGGGGTTCTGATAACTTCTCCTTCCCCCTCGTCGAGGACCGACACACGGCAGAATTGGCTCGTCAGAGTACGGAGCCCCCGATGGATGCACGCTATCGTCGCCGATACCAGGGAATAAGACTTCCCGTGAGCCAGGCAAACCGCCGGATACACGACCTCTATAGGAAGAGCCTCGAAGGAGTGAGTGGGGATTACGCACCTCTTCAGCCATAACATGAGGTACCCCGCGAGCAGCGCTTTCCCCGAAATGAGAAATTTCGCCTGATGATGGAATGAGTGAAGGACCGTACCAGCCTTAAATCCGCCCTCGTCGCGGTCAAGAGTGATGGTGCTTCCTTCTCTAGCTGTCCTCGCCTCCACTTCGGGCTGGTCGCACGCGCCTAACGGGAGAGCGGGCTTCCCCTTGACATCGTTCCCAGGGAACAGATAATCAGCCCAATTCTTGTGGCTAATCCCTGGGGTCTTCTTCCTCTTCCCCTTATGATCCGAGGCCCCTAAGGTACTGAGGCATATGTGGAAGTGACAGAGTAACTCCCACAGAGTTTCAACCGCCAGAGGGGAATTGTCCGACAGCTGATCGATCTCATCTTGATCAGGGACGTATTCCTCATAAGGGAAGTCTCCCAGAGGTAGCCCTGACACGTCGTGCATCTCGAAGGGGGTGATACCAAGTTCACCGTTGGGGGTGAAAAATGTGCCGCTTTCCGCACAATACAATTCCAGAATGCTATGGAATTGAGAAGCGTTGATCCGCAGGCCATGTCGAGTGGCTTCGATGGCCACATACAGCTCTGTGCCCTTGAGGTCAGCATTCTCGGCCAAAACATAGTCGGTGATCTTGGACCACCACGTGTCGCTGCCAGGCGCAGAGTAAACCCACCCCGGGGCTCTAAAGTCCTTCGGGGGAAAGCTCCCACCAGCTCGAAAGAAGCGGTGATGGAAGGTCTCCGCCACCGCTGTCGACTCCCCTACGGGCGGTTCAACAGACACTAAGCCAGGGCGCAGACCCGTCACGCGCTTACATGAGCTCTCCACTCCATACCCAGCCGTAGAGCCCGTAAAGACGCCACAAGTGACCCCGTCCTGAGTGGGGGTCAAATCCCAGTTCATCGTCCGAGGGATCGCGAGGGACCGCAGCTCAACAATCGAAAACCCTCTCGACATGCTGGGGAGGTAGTAATGGGTCCCCTCTACCGTGCGGTACCACCGGCTCTCTTTGAGCAACAGGGCGGAAGGGTCGGTCATGGAGTCGCCAAACAAAAATTGAGGTTTCGGCAGCTCTGCCCTGGCCTCATCTGTCAGCGCCGCGTTGGTTGTCAGCTCGCGTAGGGTCAAATGATGACCATCCGAGACCCTCTGTATCAGACCATGCGGCTTATCAGCGGTGAACACGGGTACTGGAGCCAAAGAGGGAAACCGAGAAGGTGCTGCGTAGCTCGTAGCCCCGACGTGGCCGACGGCCACACCCTCTGGAAAAGCCTCATCGGAAAAGGTCGCTGCAAGAAAAAGAAAAGAAGAAGGTCAATCAAGACAAAATCCGCTGTAGGGGCAAAATCGCCCATCAAACAGAGGAGGGCGAAATCGCAAGGAGGAACCCACTTCGAATAAAGTCTGCCCCTACAGACTAGACGTCCCTCTAACAGGAAAGGGCCGGACTCGCCTTACAAAAAGGGAGTTCGCCTCCTTCCCGCTGAAGGGCTCGCCCGCGGAGACAGTAATCGTCTTCTAAGGGCAAACAGGGCAAACTTTGCCCCAAATCGGGAAGGCTACCAAGCTTAACGAGCAACGCTCATCTCCCCAAATCCGACGCCTAAGACCTACAAGAGATCGTCCAGCAAACCCTTGCAACGTACCTGGGCGCGACTCCATAGCACCGGCAGGCATGCCGGCAGAGAGACGGTCGGAGTAACGTCCGGGGCCTGCACCCCTCACTTTACACCTCTTGGATTTCGGAGCCATTGTGAGAGGAAGCGGGAATTCTTTCCTTGGATGTTCCCTTTCAAGATTTGAAAGCACGGTAACTCCCAATGGAGGAAAACGGCTGATTTAGAAGGGCGGAGTTGTCCACGTGGCCACGACTGCCCTCGAAAGGCGAAAACCCTAACGGACAGGAAACGGGGCCACGATCAAATTCGACGGCCCAGATCACCCTCAGTGCATCGAAGGGACCGAGATTAGCGTTTGAATCCGACGGTTGAGTCCGAGAACCACGGCCACGATACGTCGCAGGGCGAAACGCATGAAGATCGTGCTGTCAAGTCACGATCGCCACGATCCAATGTCTTAGCTGGGAAGCACGAGGCTCTATCAGCAGACACGTGGCTCATCTCCCGTCAGATCCGGTTCCGCCTACAAAAGGAAGGGTTTCGCCTGCAAATACTGGGCATAACCCCACGAGTCGCGCGAAAATTGGCTCTCAAAAACTAATTTCGCCTTGACGATGCATTCGCCCTCAAAGGTAAAATTACGAACAAAGCCAAAAGAATGACCTTGCTTAAACGGTTGAAACCCACGCCCCAGATGGCTAAGGGTTAGAGCAGAAATCTTAGCATTAAGCCTAAGAGAAACTGTTCGACAACTCATCATACTGAGGAGAATAGTATGGCTAGCCCGATTCAAACGGTAATCGGTAAAGGCACATCAAACCCGTTGATAGCTGAGGATTTGCTAAAAATCCTAAGAGAAATCGAAGGCACTTGCTTCGCCAACAATTTCTTCATTCAAAGTATTCCAGACCACACGCAAGCCAGTTCAGGTCTGAAAACTTTGAAGGGGGTCTTGTAGACGGTAAAAAATACCTCTATGGGTCTACAGGGAATTTGTCTACGAGAAGAGTTCGCACGCCCAGTTCTCTGGCACGGACCTAAACCGCGTAGACGTCGACTGTACTCAAGTCCAGGTTCGCCTAACGGTCGACTCGCCAGCATGAGTCAGGGTCGATCAGGATGGCGGAAATTCGCTCTTCGCTCAACTCGCCTGCCCGAGTTCGGAGTCGAATCCGCCAGCAAGCCCCAAAACCGTCAGTACAGCTGGGTATCCACTACCCCACGTGCTGAGATGGACCTTCCCATCTCTCTCGACCCGAAGGGAGAGAGAGCACAGTACCCCAGGACCGTCAAACGGCCGCTCGCAGTACGCGCAGCACGAAAGCCTGGACAGGTGTCGAGTCAACCTGAGCATTCATAAATGCGACTCACCTCGGATGTCTGAGCCAAGAGCTGGATCCGCCGGCACTCGGCAAGCTGGCTAGACCCACTCGAGTACTGTACACCTACTTCACCGCCTCTCCTGACCGGAAAGGAGAAAGCGTCGTGCTCAAAGCACGCCGGGCGGTCACGCACAGTACAAGTGATCGGACAGACACTTCATCGATCTGCGAACTCATAAATGTGGTTCATTAATGCTGGTCAAATCCACTCGGATAGCCGTCGTTCGTTGCCTCATCGTTGCCTCACACACAAGATGGGCCTTCCCATCGTAGGTGACAGGACATAGAGCACAATCCCTGGAATGACCGTTCATGGTATCGAGGAACGGCGAGACGTCTCTGAAGAGGATGTGGTCACATCCCACAATTCAAGTTAAGCTGTCCTTCTTTCATTTAAAAACCCCTTCCAGCACGATGGAAGAGAGGTCGCAAAACTTGGAGAAAAAAGAGTTGAGACCAAGCTGTTAGCAAATCCTTGCATTACAGCACTGCTGCCTAGTTCCGAGCTCCGATCGCCGACGAACCAAGCAGACCCGAACTCCATTGCCCCGAGCTTCTACTGTGAACTGAAGCTCTCCAGCAACCTCATTCAAACGGTCCAAGGGAAGCAGACTCGACCCGAGCATCGAGCGAAGCGTCCTATAGCCACCTAAAGTCCCCACACAAAACAAAGAGGGCCTTCCCTCTGCTTCTGTTGCAAACATTTGATTTGTTAGTTTGTAATAAGCTTTCTTATAAATACAAACGAAACTCCTTCCTTCGGAAGAATCAAATTTTCACCCTACAGTAGCGATCAGAAAACATCCACACAACAAGGTCATACAATAGATAGAATTAATATTTAAAAATATACAACAAGAGACGTAGTACGTCGAGCGAAATAATCCAAACAAGGAAACCCTCATGTATATACCGTATGTCTTAAATTGTAGATAATTAAATATTAACCCCAATCTATGTATGAAAAGAACACAACTAGCCATCCTATCACAGCTCACTGGTTCACATCTCACTAGAGTCAAGGTTCATATTCTCGGATAATCGATTGTTCACCAGACCCACGCCAGCGCTACACAGGAATATCGCTGGTGCGAGCCTGGAAATAATCAATAATCATAATATCACATCACCTCAGACCCACCCCAACGCTACACAGGAATATCGTTGGTGTGAGCCTGGAAATAATCAACAATACCACATATCATAACTCCTCAGATCCACCCCAACGCTACACAGGAATTTCGTTGGTGTGAGCCTGGAATAATCAACAATCAATATCACTGCACCTCAGACCCACCCCAACGCTACACAGGAATATCGTTGGTGCGAGCCTGAAATAATCAACAATCACATCCGATCACCTAAACCAGGAATTCCTCATCTTAACTCTTCTCGTTTTTCTAAGTCAACAAACACAGGTATCTAGGTCCTATACACGACACGCTAGGCCACTAAGGACATGAACTACTAACGGTTATCAACAAAACAAGAAATAATAAATAAATATAACTATTTTATGCAAATCATATGATGAACATGACTATATAGACTAGCAATGAATCAGGTATGCATATATGACAATGAGTGAGTATAAATAAGAGTGTCATCATGTCGGTGTCAATATACATGAAATGTTGTGTTCTTCAACTATCAATCACACGATCATAAAAATAATCCTTTTCCAAAATAACTTCTTTAAAAACATATATCATTCTAAAATAATTTTCTTCCGCAACATAAATTCTAAAAAATATTATAATAATTTCGTTATTCAAAATAAATTCTTTACTTTATTATATTTATCCTGAAAATACTAATTATCCCATAATTACTATCCATTCAAAATTATTCATCAAATCCACGCAGATAAATATTAACAGATCTAAAATTACAGATAATTCATAATAAATAGAAAAATAGTTCTGAGCAAGCGGGATCTTGCTAACAATGTGTGAAAATACCGCACTAGTGGTGTCTAAAATTCATCACCGCGCTTATGTATAGTCTTTAAACAACATATAACATGTTACTAATTAATGTTGTAGGAGTTAATCATCCTATAAATATTAACAGTATATAATTCAAAAGAATACAGGGAATAGCAAGTCCAAAGGGGACTTGCCTTGGTTCGTGGCGTTGGACTTGGCGGCGACGGGAGAGAGGATCAGCGGAGAGGGGTTGTCGGGGTTGTCGGCGATGTGAGGACAACGAGACGGCGTCGACAGCGGCTGAAGGAGGAGCTCACGGCGGATCTGAGCTCAGGGCGACGAGATGACCGGCGGGGCTGGCAGCGGGTGGTGCGACTCTTGGAGGAGGACTGGGGTGAGCGGCTGGAGGCGATGAGGCGGCGGTCGAAGGCAGGTGGTTGGCGAGGCGGACGTGGT
>NC_033796.1:37455669-37464237 GCF_001876935.1 Asparagus officinalis | reverse complement strand
GTCGGAGGCGGGGCAAGAGGGTGTTTGGGTTCGGTGCTGGGAGGAAGAAGAAGAAGAAAAGATGAAGGGGGTTTTCTTTTTGGGGGTGTACTGATGGAGAGAGAGAGAGGGGGTACGGTGGAGAGAAGAAAAAAAAGATTTGTTTATGGAAGGGAGAGAGAGAAGGACTTGATTAGGTATTTTTGAATTTTGAAATGGGAGAAAAAAAATGGAAGGATTAAACATGAATTTTGGAATTGATTGAGAAATAAATTAGGGAAAAATATGGAAGGAATTCAAAAGAGAGAATATTAAGAGGAGAGAAAAAGATAATGAGAAAATATGAATAATTAGGGAAAATTCTTATGAAAAAATAAACACTAACAATAATAAAATTAACAATAATACAACAATATTAATTTATAATTAACAAAATCAATAATTAAATATAAAATTAGGTTTTTAAATCATAGAAAATTCTAAAAAAATCGAGAAAATACAAATACTCTTTTGAAAATAATAATTTAATAAAATACCAAAAAATTATTTTAAGTAGTATCAAAAATCCATGGTCCTTACAATTCTATGAACGAGAGGTCCACAAATTGAACGATCAAACCTTTAAACAGTTAGGATCGTCTCAAACCCTTATTTGGTCAGACCTTTAAACAGTTAGGACCAAAGCCAAAATCCCCTCTCGATTCCTTCCATGAACGAGAGGTCCGCAAATCGAGCGATCAAACCTTTAAACAGTTAGGATCGTCTTGAATTCCCATTTGGTCAAACCTTTAAACAGTTAGGACCAAAACCAAAATCCCCTCTCGATTCCTTCTATGAATGAGAGGTCCACAAATTGAACGATCAAACATTTAAACAGTTAGGATCGTCTCAACATACAGAATGCTAAAGTTGTTAGCACACCCCTTGGAGGTCAGTTCAAGTTAACTGAGGAGCAATCGCCTAAGACAGATACATATATAGAGCATATGAGCAGGGTGCCATATTCTTTGGCCATTGGGAGTCTCATGTACGCGATGGTTTGCACGAGACCGGACATCGCCCATGCAGTGGGAGTTGTAAGTGCCACCAAACCTAACATATTGTTCAAACCTCTCATGCTAAGTTTGGTAGCCATGGTGCATTGAATTGATCTTACATAAGTAATGATAAAAGATAACATCCTATCGGCTATGGAGGATGGGAGCCCACGTCGCATTAAATGCAAAGTGACTAAAGAGATGATGATCATAACAATGAACAGGAACCACAGGGGTTTCATGTCCGTAATGCGTTTAATGAAAAATCAGCGAATTGTTGGATGTGACAGTTGGCAGCATGGTTGTCGCATGGACACATCTCACCTGTGAGCAGACATACTTTGCACGCAGTTCAACACAAATCCTACAAATATTCAACACAAATCCTACAAATACTCATATTCATTAAATTTTCAAGGGCTAAATCTGGAGCATTCATTGCCCTATTACTATCTTTTAACTATTCTTCAATTATTCAAGGTCCTAGCCACGCGGAGAAGAAGTTCACCTTGCAAACTTTGTTCATCTCTAGCCATTAACACTTGATCTTTGATCTTATGTTGGCATAGCCACATAAAGATTGATCTTTGGTCATTGTTAGCACTCTTCTCGCTTGTCCAACGGGCCTTCATAACAAATTCATTGTTCATCTCAAGGATCCTAAAAATGGATCACTTCAATCTCACTTTATTATACAAAGAACGATGGAATTTTATTCATATGGTCAACGGAGCTAACGTCTAGTCTCTTTCGGCACAGCTTTCCATAATTAAAATTATAATTAAGATATTATACTATTTTGTTATTTTCCAGATAGATTAATAAAAGAGAACGACTATTTCATTTCAAGTCTTCATAAAATTTTAACTAAAAACATCTGAGAAAACAATATGTTTTCGAATTGTCAAAGATAACGAATGAGAAACAACAGGAAGAGTCTGCATAGCTAGTCTTTCAGACGACGGGCTAGATTGGGAGCATGAACAAATTAACACACCACAGACTAAGAGTGGATCTCATATTTAATGCATATAACTCAATTAGGTCATTCGAATAGGTGGGACCATGTCAGCAACTAGGTAGTCCAACCATCACGATTCGTTTGGGTCCAAAGTGAAAGAATCGTAAAATCACTCTTAAGCCTGACTTACCAGGCTGGCAAAAGGCAGTGCCCCATTATTGATATGAGTCGTCGTGCAAACACCTTTGATCGCGAAATTATCAAAGATGGTTTTTGAGAAGAAGAACAACAAACACACAAAACAACTCAATTGACGAAGGAAAATACTTTCTCTAGATTATGAGCAATAAAAGATTACAAATCTCTCTCTCTCTCTCTCTCTCTCTCTCTCTCTCTCTCTCTCTCTCTCTCTCTCTCTCACTCACAATCTCACTAGAACAAAGAACAAACTCTCTATTCTCTTTAAAACCCTTATCTCTTGATTAGAATCTTCAATCTGATCAAAACTGATATTCTCTTATCAACAACTGATATTTAGAAACCCCTAACAATCACTATTTATAGAGTACACAATGTGGATGACAAACTTGTAAATAACCAAGCCAAATACAATCAGGATTCGTCTCAAAACAGAGTCAGAATCGGCCCAGGAAAACCCAAAAAACCAGATTCGGTCAACCGACACATATGTCGCGGTCGACCGGCCAGAGGGTTGGTTTCAAACCCTACAGGCAAAACCACGTTCCGTCGACCGACTAGTGTGTCGCGGTCGACCGGCTAGAGAACTCATTCCTCATCCTGTAGTATGCACGAATCCGGTTGATCAACCAGCTTGGTCCGATCGACCGGCCCGAGCCTGAGCGCAAGTTCCCTGATTTTGTTGTCTTCTTGCTTTTGGCTTTTTTCGTCGCCACCAACGGCTTCATCCATACCTCTATTCTCAAGATACCATGAGAATCGTCTATCCTCATGCTCCCATGAGGATCGCTAAGATTCTGAAGTAGAGAAGAAGATACACACGTATCATGGCTCCCTCCTTTAGGAACTTGAAGTCTCGTTCAAGTTAGAACTTTAGCTGAGTAAACTCTCGAGCTCCTCTATCTTTTCTGAACAACATGGCTTTGCTAGGAATCTGATCTTGACGTCCAATCGAAAATGACTCATTCGTCTCGCGTCTCGTCATAGTCACCTTCCGCTCTAATTTGCAACACTCTTTTAGTGGCTCATCATAAGAACTAATGCATAGAAAGACAAACTTATTGCTTGCATTCACTAGCCTCTTCGCTCGGTTCATCAACACTAAGTTTGTCTCCTTCTGAAGAGACTGTAGGATCCTGATTTTGCTTATGTATACTAAGTATAAGATTGTGACCCTTAAGAATAGAGTGCGCTCTTATAAAAATCTGCGGAAGCTTTACACTTAAACACTAGAGGGTGGGTTTGCAAAGTAGATTATAAATTACAAAGAAAGAATCACAATCTTAGAAAATAAACATCACAAACACAAACATGTATACTGGTTTCACCTCCCCGGTGTACATCCAGTTTCCAAGCAAATCCCGCTTGAGAGTTTTCATTATGATTTAGAAACATTACAAAATCAAAAGCAAATCTGACCAATTTGCAAGACCATGCAAATTGCAACCCATTTGACAAGACCATGTCAATCGTCACACCGATCTCTAGACCAAGAGATCAACCCTCTCAAACCTTAGAGAACCTTCCTTGAATCAATGTACAATTCCAATCCTATAAGCCTTGATGTGGATGTGAACGTGTAACAGTGGCTTATCAATCTTTTAACACTCTGAATATTGCCTAAACAATCTCTAAGAATGATAGGAATAAAGGTAATATCAGAAACTCTCTTTTATGGAAAAACAGATTGAAAAACTGAAAGTTTTGAGAGTTAATTTGTACAATATGTGAATCTTATAAGTGCAAAACTTGGTGCTTGTTTTTTGATATTTAAACCTATTTATAGCCTCTAAAATGGTATAATTTTAAACCCAATTAACGTCCACAAAACGGCTATAAACAATCACTTATTTAAAACCTAAAATCTGAAAAAAAAACTATATCTGTAGTCGACTACAAGTCATAGTAGTCGACTACACTGAGTCTAAACAGACTCTGTGAAGTCAGAAAATTGCTTAGTAGTCGACTACAAGGCATAATAGTCGACTACATTGTAAACTCACAGATTCTGAAATTCTGTTTTTAGTATTTTGGCTGTAACTTTCTCATCCAACCTCAGAATGAGGTAATTTAAGATTTGTTGGAAAGTTGTTGAAAAGACTTACAACTTTGGTCTAAGTTTTTCCAGATTCTAATTTCTAAGGGGTATAAATAAACTATTTTAAGACTCACTCAATATCTATAAACTCTAATGGCTAACATATGAGATTTATATTGTTAACCAACACACTAAGCATATGTTAGTGTGTTCTAATACTATGTGTGTGCATATGTGTGAGTGATCAATGCTTGTACAAATTTCTAAGCAAAGAAAATGTAATTAAATTTTAACAATAAAGTATATCTTCTTCTTTGCTTCATTTTGACTTGAACTCATCTATGTCTTGAGTATCTCTTTGAATATAATTGTTGATATAGCTCTGATACCGCAAAACAAATATTAGCACATAATACACACAACATATAATATTTGTTATCATCAAAATAAATTAATCTTGGGGTCAAGATTCCTAACATTCTCCCTCTTTTTGATGATGACAAATATATGTTATTAAGATATAAAATTTTAATCCCCTTGTATAAAATCATTAAGTAAAATCTTTTACTCCCACTGCATCAAAGCATTAGTAAAAAATTTAAAATTTTCTATATAACTCCCCCTTTGTTATTAGCAAAAAGAAATAAACATAATTCTAGTTAAATTTTTTTTCCCCGGGTGTCTTAATAAAAATATTAAACACTTTGGTACCCTTTTAAATTATATCATTAGGATTAGCCCTTAGGAATCCAAATCCACTTGGAATTTAGTTTCCATTTAATAACATAAGTGTAATTCTTTGAATTAAACAAGAGAATGTTTGAAAGCTCTCGTCTATTTTATCATTCACCATTCCGGGGAAAAAAGAAGAAAAAAAAAAGCCGCAGTTCCTCAGGTTTTACAGTTCCAACACATTCATCCCCTCATCCAAACGAACAAAAAGAATCGAGACCGCTAACCCTGGAAAAAGAAAAGAAAAGAAAAAAGAACAAGAGGATTGTAGCTTTTGATCGAGATACCCACAAAAGACCCCAAGAGTAAAGAAAAACAAATCCCCAATTCTTCGAGGTCTCTAATGGGGGGTATCCCCTCAATCCCAATCCCAATCCCCATCCTCCCCTGCACGCCACCCACCATCCAGCCACCCCTCCTCCGCCGCGGCAGCCTCCAGAATCAAACCCCACACTTGGCGCACACAAACAACTGCGGCACCGGCTCGCCATCCTCGATCCCGATGCACTCGTGTGATGCCAGACATGCAAGCGTCGCACGCCACATCCTCTCCCCGTCCACATCCCTCGCACAGCACCGCACCCGGCGTCCAACCCTCGCCTCCGCCCCCGCCCTCGTACTTCAGCTCGCCACGCGTGTCCACCCCCTCGCCCGTCACCCAAACCTTAGCCCCGACTCGACGCCCGCCAGCATAACGGGCTCCACCACTCACCCTTCGCCTCCCCGACCGATGAAATGCGGAACCTGGAGGTTATGCAGTACGTGTCCCGCATCGCCGATTCTGCCTCGGACTTCAAGTCCCCGATCGCGACGCGTGTGGGTCGAGGACTACGAGCTCTGGCGGGGCAGCGGGCGCGTGAGGTATGCCGCTTGCTCCTCGCTCGGCGCCCATCTGCACGTAGAATCGCAGCAGATCGTCGGCCTCGTCCCGCACCTCGAAGGTTTTTACCCACTGCGGGCGTCGAGCACTGTCTCGGCCTCGTCCGTCTGATTGCCGCTACGCATTTGTACACGCTTGCAGGTCCCGAAGAGGAGAAGGCTGGAATGGGGCTGAGGCGATGGAAGGCCCCGTGGCAGGGAGCTTGTCGAGGCTGAACTCGAGCACGCGGTTGGAGGGTTGGATCGTCGACCGGATTATGTAGCGGTCGACGACCACGTTGCCTATGGACTTGAGCACGAAGTCGATGAGGCCCGTGTCCCCGATGACGAGGCGCGCGGCGTCCCGCACCTCCTGCCGAGTCATCTGTGCCCCGCGCGCTCCACCAGCGCGTCGACGACAACCTGGGCGACCGAGACGAGGCGGCGGACGGGCCATCGACTGTCGAGTTCGAGGCTACGAGTGTGAAATCGCGGCAGTTCTTCCGCCTCTCGCTCATTGTCCTCCTCTTCTTCACCGGTGTGGCGCGCGTTGGCGGTTTGGGAGTCTTTGGCGGTGCGGCGGAGATAGAGGCGATGAGGTGGCGGAGGAGGTCGCGGACGGTGGAGAGATTGTGCTGGTCCCCGTAGGACGTGACGATTTGGCGGAGGTCTTCTGCATTGGCAAGGTCGTTCGTTTTGGCCTCAGCGAGCAGGGAGTCGAGAGGGAGAAACGAGAGGTGGTCGATGGCGTCCGCGTAGGATAAATCGGGAGGCTTGAAGCTGGCCGGAGTGGAGGCGGTAGCCCCCAGCGGGCAAACCAGGGGACTCCGTAGGCCATGCCGAAGAGGAGACGGAGGTCGCCGAGTACTTTCGAGACACATCCTCAACGCGTCACCTCCCTGGGACATCAAGAACTCGGTTAGTAGAGCTAGCACAACTGGGTTTTAGTATCGAGGGGAATTTTAGAGTGTTACCTGATGCGGAGAGAGGTGCAGAGGCGGTCCCAGAGGTCATGAGGGTGCGGCCGGAGAGGAAGTGGGAGCCACCCTCGCGGCCGTTGATGAGGAGGAGGTGGCCGAATCCATTGCAGTGGACGAGGCGTGGAGGAGGTTGTTGTGGAGGTGGAAGGAGTCGGAGTTGAGGGGCTTTGTCGCATTCATCGTCGGCGGGAATTAAATTATGTGGTATTTTCTCTTCGATACAAAATGGTGGCTCCATCCTAATGCACAACCATTCTAGTATCATAGTATCATAGCATAAGCAATTAAGCATGAGCTGAATTGATCATAATACTAATCGCTAAGATATTTATAAAATAAGGTGATGCGTTGATGAAATGAGTAACGCTGATCTTTAGAATAGACCGTAATGGATAAACAGAGCAATGCTGATCATTAGATGTTACTGCACTTAGACGCAGTTATCAAATTGACACATGAGAATGTAATGCATGAAAGATAGATTAATAACAGAACAAGCTACATCTCTGGAAATTTGCAAAATTTCTGTTTCCATTCCAACTGAAATGAACGAAACTACTGATTTTCCATGGTGAATCCAGTATAGGCTCGGCCACTGAAAGAACAGAAGCAATGCATATTATCAAACTAAATGGCAGTGGAGAAATTGTGCAATGGTGATCACTAAATCATACAATAATTAAGTCCAACTGTCATTTTTGTAAATCAGAGTTTAATGCCTACAGAATATCCAATCCAAATATGTACAATCATGGACAAAAACCATGTGGTGGGGTGAGGGGTTAACGAGACTTAACTCTTTCTTAACCTGTCAAACATAAATTTTTTTACAATGTTTAAAGTGAGTTAACCCCCATAATTTGCGAACGAAACAAATACATAAGAGCTAAGCTAACCCCTTTAGAGGGATTAAAATGAGTTAGTTAACCCCTCAAAATGAGGGGTTTACTGATACTCTTATTTGAAAGGATTAAAAGTTAACCTTTTATTTTTGAAGAAAATAGTCAAAATCATTGTTATTCCTAAACACTAAAACTTATCTTAATGACTAAATTTATTTAACAGGTTAATAATTTAGTTCTTCGGATTATCGAATGGGCTAACTACGTTAATCATTCTCTTTAATCTCTCTTCTTTAACTCTTTGCTAGACAGATGAAAAAAGATTCTCATTCTCTTGACTGCAGTTAAACGATCTTCTATAGACTATAGTTACGTTGACGGTTGTTATTCATCTCTCATTTAATGTATTATGCTACTTGTATTTAGAATGAATCATATGGACTCTCTCAATATCATAAGAAGGTTATTGAAATCAAAGGGCAAAATTATTGGTTGGTTGTGCATAATCAACATTTCATGTGTGATATCAACTTCGGGATTTCACGCTTTCAAAAGATGCAAATAATTCCGTGAATACAATTCTCATTGATTATCTAAATTAAAGCCCTGTTATCATCTGGAATAATCTAAATGAATCACAAACATAAAAATCATTATCGCGTGAAACATCAAGAACTAAAGAGAAGCCACTGTTGTAAAGAGAATTAACAGGCCGAAATCGATCAATTTCAAGGGCTAGATCACAAACTAACTAGTAAAGCCCTTCAGGCCCAAGGTCCAACACTTTAAAATTAGGGATTAATCCGAAAACTAAACCATATTATCGTCAATAACCCTATCAAGCCATGCCCCTCAAGAATTTAATTCCGTTAGTTCCGATAAAACCACCCTGGGCACGAAATTAGGCAATAACTAATTTTAGAAACCAATTTAAAATTAAATC
>NC_033796.1:37453110-37455659 GCF_001876935.1 Asparagus officinalis | reverse complement strand
TAACTTAAATTTGCCGAAAAAAGTCAAATCCATCAAAGTTCAATAATCGCTACCCGTTCTTGGTTCTGGTCACCGGCCACCCCAAAACCCTAACCCAAAAAAATTGATGAACGACCAATGATCGAAGGTCGGTAATCTCACCGTTGCGTCGACAGTGATCGCAGAACGTCGGTGGAGATCGTCGGACGCACTCCTCCACCGTATACAACGGCACGACGGCGCCGGACTTCTCGTCGACGAGCATCGTGCTCCACGTCGGCATCCCCAGCGCTGCCCTCTCCTCCACGTCAGCGCACTCCCTGACAAACCTCCTCACGTTGTCTCTAAAAGCACCGGCGAAGTCCGTAGGGCATCCGGGGTCCATGAACGTACGGACGCCGTAGATCTTGGAGCGCCGCCGCCGCTTAGATGCCGGGTCGAAGATTACCACCGTCGGCATCGCCGTCGAGGTCGACGGAGTTTTCTCCTTGGATTGATTGGAACGCCACGCTGTCGGGAGGTCCACCGATGGATCGATTAGAGCGGGATCGGTATCTTTTGGGAGAAGAGGAAATTACGGGTTTGGGGTTGAGTTGGGGACTAGAAGGTCATTTTGTTATTTGTCCAGGTTTCTTGGGATTTCTCGTAACAGAATTAGTACGGACAAGATGAGGCAGTTACGGTAGTGGGGAAAGGGAAGTTGGGGGCTTGGGGGATGGCGTGGCGTCTTTTGATTAGTTGAGTTGGGCAAATCTCTCGGATGTGGAGACTTTGGGAAGTTGGGGACCAGAAGGGCCCGTCGTTTGTTTCACGTTTTTGAGAGGGAAAACACTGACATAAATCTGATTTTTATCAGAATTGTGTCAGAAATCAAGCCAAAACGTCTCAATTTGAGACGTTTTGGCTTGAATTCTGACACAATACTGACAAAGTGTCAGTGTTTCCCGTCCCAAATTGTAGAAACAAACGCGCCCTATTCTTCTATACTACTTTATCATTATTAATCATAAAAAGTGGGGTTATAATGACTCACAATTTAAAAATTATAGTGGCTAGTGTTATGGTGTTCCCATTCGTCAAAGTGTAACTCATTATCAAATAACGGACATGTGTACTTATGCGTGTAATGCCCCATAAGTTGTCGGCTAGAGACCAGTAAGGATTCCGACCTAGCCGACTTGTCGAGTCGACATTCCTCTTGTCGAGTCGAAAGGCGGTACTAGTTGACCCTCTTGTCGAAGACGACTCGCCATGAGCCCACTCGACCATTTATTGGACGCCTCGTGAGGACGACTCGAAAGTCGTTACTTCTCGGGGAAGTTAAATGAATATTTCTACCTCGAGGCTTTCCCACTGGTAACATGTCAACATCGCATTTAATGAATGACAGACACATCATATCTCTGGCCCCGATAGCCTTCATGACTCATCAGACTACGTGGGCACTGTCATGCCGCAAATCATTTCCCGTTTAATGTTGAAGTGATCCTTCCCTCACTCGCCAGCCGACACCTGTAAAGTAGAGGCTGACTCAGCTGCCAGCCCACACTTCGCCACCGCTATCTTGTGCTCAGTTGAAGTGACCAATCTACCCTTATACTCTCGGTATAAATACATGTACTATTTGAACATAAGAGGGACTTTTCTGGATCTTTTCGATCTGATTTGATCTTTAAGCAAAGACATTGTACACCAATAAGAACTCACATCTTCATTTTTCTCCATTCAAGTTCATTAGCTGACTTGACCATAGGAGGAACCACGGGGGATCCAAGCCCCGTCCTCTCACGAATTCCTACATGTGCAAGATTTTCAACGACCCAACTCAAGAACATGACATAAAGTCGAGGAAGAAAGCGACCCCTCATCAATACTGAATAACTCCATCCAACCACGGATACAACTGACTGTGTTATCGTTTAACATCAACAGCTAGTGTTATGGTGTTCTCAGTCGCCAAAGTACGGCATTTTGCCAGCAATGGACAGGTGTCCCCCTACGTGTACTGCTCAAATCGAATTGACGGTCAGGACCCCCAAGAATCTTGACTTAGCGGACTCGCGGAATTGACATCCCCTTAGGTCGACTCGAAGGGTGGTACTTGTTGTTCTCTTGTCGAAGATGACTTGCTACGAGCCCACTTGACCAGTTATTCGACACATTGCGTGGTTGACTAAAAATGCGTTACTTCTCGGCCAAGCCAAACGATAACTTCAACCTCGAGCCTCCCCCACTGACAACGCGTCGACGTCACATTTAGTGCTTGGCAGGCGCCATCATATTTCTAGCCTCGATAGTCTTCATGACTCATCGAACCACATCGACACCACCATGCCCCCGATCACTTTACATTAAATGCTAGGGTGACATTTCTTCTACTCGTCGATCGACACTTGTAAAGTAGGTGCTGACATTGTCAAACTCAGTGATTCTTTCCAAGGGTGGAAGACTCAAAGTGCTTATGTAGGAGTCCGCTTGTCAAAATCAAACTACAGTGACAATAAGTTTAAAATTGTGATACTATAAGGGTTTATGCGCAATTTACCCTTTCCAAAATAACCTCAAAAAAT
>NC_033796.1:37452546-37453100 GCF_001876935.1 Asparagus officinalis | reverse complement strand
CAAAATTATTCTTTTTTTTTCCTCTATCCTCTCCTTCATGACAAATCTTATGACACAATTTGCCCCGAAGTTTATTTTCAAAGTTCAGAAGGGTTTCTGCTCAAACGACCCCAGTTTGAGGGGTTTTTGTGAGAATTACCCCAATAAAAGGAGCATAAACAACATAAAGCATTAAAGCTCAGCTTGGTTCGGGTCATTGCTTTCCAAATACAACCCGACCCGGCACGACCAGACCCGGCGTAAACAATAATTCTTGGACAACTCAGCCAGTTCCCACCGGATCCATCCCCCGCCCATTTCCATCTCTTCTGTAGATCAGCATCCACGAGGTTCGTCACGAAAATTTCTCTCAAGGTCGATTCTTTTTTAAATGTCCCCGCATTTGTGGGTTATTTGCTAACTCTTTTATCTATGCTGATAAACCTTTTTCCATCCATATTAAATACCGCTCGCTAATTATATGAAGCATTACATAACGAATATTTCAAGATATGATTAGTGTCAGTTTATGTTATAGAATGATTTTATGGGAATCGTTTGTTAAATGGGTTATT
>NC_033796.1:37451964-37452529 GCF_001876935.1 Asparagus officinalis | reverse complement strand
AATCTTAAGCATGAAAATGTCCTACTTTTTATAGTATTCTCCGTAGAAGGAGTTTGTTATTGGTTGGGTGTTATCAAGTTCTACTCGGTTCACATGCTCTTAAAAGTAGGCGTGTAGCCAAAAGTTTGAGACGAGTAGATGCCGAGGACTTCGATTTTGGAGATTGTCCTTCTTGGTTCTATATATGGACCCCAAACTTGTATTCAACTCATAAAAATGGCACCTGAGATCATGGCCTATTGTCGAGCTTACGACTCATTACAGTCGTCGATGGAAATACCGAGCGTTCGAATCATCTCCGAAAAGGTACAGGAAACTGGATGGAGCTTTCTTGGCATTGATCGTTGTTATATCTCAAAACCAAATCCAGCACACTAAAGTGGCTTAGGGAAGGATGATGATGGTGGTAATGAAACCCTGCAACCATAATAGCATCTATCCATTTGTTACACAACTCTAGCTGTTAGCCTCTACTTGTGAGAACTGCGATTTACCAATATTGTTACTTTGTTGCAGAACATTAATAAATAACGATAGCAATAGCAATTTCTCAAAAAGTAATTTT